>NW_025779252.1:0-61653 GCF_021130785.1 Homalodisca vitripennis
ATAATATTTTCTTAATTGTATACTACTTATGTACCAATTTTTAGAATACCAAATATTTAGATTAAGTTTGTATTAAAACCGTATCCTGATTAGTAGCAGGCATAGGACAGATATTTCAATAATGAGCCTCTCATTAAAATGCTACCAGAGGGTGTTAAATGATCAAATGAACCTAGTGTTGCATGTAACACATACGTCACGTTAACTAGACGTAAATGGTGCGTCGCACATGTTTACCCTGATAATTACTTCGTAACTCAATCAACGATGGTACTGATACTATCGGTGTAGACTTGCATAATGTTATCGCTTGTTAACAGAGCTCTGGACCTTATATTATAAAAAATACAGACTTTTGCATGAATGACCAATGAATGTGCAAAAATATTTATTTGCGTGTGACGAGAGAGATCTTTCTTTTTTTAAATAAATACAAAATAATTTCAAAATAACGAAGGGTTTGATTTATTTATAAAAACGTACTTACTAATAATACTTTATTTTAATGATAAAAACAATAATGCAGCAAATCAATAATAGTGTGCGGCGAAGATATTATGATAAAAAAATATAATAAATGATATTTTAGCGACAAAAATTTAATCTAATTATAAAAAATGTGTTAAATTAATTGAAATAATTAAATGAATAGCTGCGGAACGTAAGAAAATTGTCTATAATCTTGTTGTCAGTGTCTGTCTTAGATGATTTTCGCCAACTTGAATGATGAATTCCTTCGAAAAATTAAACATATAAATCTGCCTATTCCAACCACAGTGGCAGAGCTCCATAGTATAACGGTATTTTACTATACATTGGTGAGTAAGATTACTGTCCAGTTGACATGTTTGGTAATCGGAGAGTTCAAATGCTCTTGAGTAACGGATTCGGGCTCTATCCGTCCATTCAGGTTTGAATTAAAATGCCTCTGAGTATGAATATGCATGCCAAAATGGCTAAAAAACGAAGACACATTCGGATGTCCAGTTTTCATTCAGTTGTCAGCCTGCGCCAACTTACCTTCCCGTAAAATCTTGCCATTTATATTTATACTTGTAGTTGTGTACGTTTAATATATATATATTTTCAAAATTATAATGTTTTGTAGTCCGTTTGTTCTTTCTCAAAGTTCAAGTCTATAACTAATTACGACATACAATCACCTACATATTTGAGACTGCGAATCGAAATGGCGTGTTTCATCTACCATCAAATAAGGTTATAAAACCATTGTCGTTATTTAGTCATAGTTTTATGATCACGTCTATATAGTCAAAAGTATTCAAATTAATGTAATATTTATGTGAGGATAGTAACTTAAATATTTTAAACTCTCGACCGCTTTTTAATAATTACAAGGGGTATTATAATATTTGTCACAATTGTATGGTAAATATTTTAATATTTTTTACTAACTAAATTTAAGAAATTTTTAAAAGTCAAATTTAACCGTTACGAACTTCCATGTTTGAGTTTAACACGTTACTGTTATACCTAAACTTGGTCACCAGTTGTGAACCAAGGCATGTAGAACTAAGCAGGCTCTGTTACTAAATGTCCCCCAGTAATATTTCAGGACTCTCGTATGGTACGATGTTAATGTTCTGGTTGTTCTGGAACTTCCCCTTCTGTTAATATATTCACAGAAAACTATTATTATTCAATAATATTAATGAAGGATGACTGTTTATACACGTATAACAATTATATAAGTTTTATACAATTCGGGTGTAGTAGATCTATATTCAGTATATTGAATGTAATGGTAGCACATTCACCCGGCAAGTGAGACATCAGGGTTTCGACTCCCGGCTAAGCAAGTCCTTTTTGTGTTTCAATGTTGTTGAATTTAAATTCGGATAGTGCCATTCATACAAATTTAATTAAGTTAAATAAAAGTCGTTTCACAGGTATTTGGTCTTTCCGATCATATGTTAGTTTAATTATTCAAACGCATCTGTGACAGGATACGGCAAAATAAAATATAATTAAATTGTAAAAAAGTAAGGGCTCTGTAGTGTAATGGTAACACATTCACTCGGCAAGTGAGAGATCCGGGTTCGAGTCCCGGCGGAGCAAGTACGAGCAACGTTTTTTTGATTCAATGTTTATTGAAATTAAATTCGGGCTATAGCCATTTATGCTAATGTAATTCAATATATTGAAATATTTAAAAATAAATCCTAACCATGTAGTCTGTTACTGAGGTATTTTTTCTCATGCGATTGCAAGTGCCACTTCTCATCATGAAAACCCTTAAAGCCCAAGAGGCAGTTAGTATATTTATAATTATTAGTACGAAACCACGATAAATTCATTTCATTGTTATTGTTTGCTAACAGATACATGTATTAGAGACAATGACTTAAAGCATTACAGAAGTCTTATATAAATGTAGTAAGCACTTTTGGTTATTGTATTTTCAAAATTTTTCCGATTCCCGGTATCAGTTTTAAATAAATAAATTTTTTATAATAACCAAATTCTATGAGATCTAACGTAATAACTAACGTTGTTACACAAAGTACCTTACCATTTTTTTCAATAGTTAAGACTAACGACGAATATTAAAATCGTTTAAAACGAACTGAATTGTGGTCGATATTAAATTTTAACTAATTAAAACTACACGACTTTCGATACTACAGGATAAAATTTGGTATTATCGTTTTTTAAGCGGTTTTATTCACGTTGGTTTGTCACATTTATTCTTCTCTTTCGTATTTGCCTTCCTAAAATGAACCATTGTTGCTAATGTGGACCAAGTTAACGGCTAATGAGTTCATAATAATACAATAAACCACAATGTGAATTAGTTTTGAACGCATTTTTAATGAGGGCAGTTTTTATTTTACTTCTAAACATATATTAATTTATAACTCCACGCTGTTGTTTTAATCACGTATAAGTGTGTATTTGTAAGGTTCTATAAATAATTGCTTGTCGTTTATATTGTAAAAGTAAGATAAAATTGTAACATGTTAAAAATCTGAGGGGAAATAAAAGAGATTGGAATATAAAAGAGTAAGTAAAACAAACTAAAAAGAGACAGAAGTAGATTCTTTAACAAATATGTATTCCATTTTAGCTTTCTCGATGTAAATGGAATCGTTAGTCATTATTACACTCACATAAAAAAATTCCAATAGTAAGCAAAATACCAAAATAAAAATTGTAGACCAGCTATTAAGATGTTGATCTGACACGGTTTACATAATTTTTATGTATATAGGGCTATATATATATATACTTATTTATTTAGAAATAACATATATTTCTCCTTTATATTATTTTTTCACATATATATACTGCACTATTGGTAGTAATTAAATGTATTTGAACTGTAAATAACCAGAAAGCCCATGTGCTCACTAAAAATTTTAGGGGATATAAAAAATCCAAAGGATTTTTGTAAGTTACCTACACGTTCTAAAAAATGCATTGGACCTAGTTGTGAAATTATATACTATCCACACACGATAATAAAAACTCTACTACCCGTCTATATAAAGTATTTTTATTTAGAAAATTTAATAAAGCTATTACATAAAATTGTATCGTTTATTTCGGAATGGTGAGCATATTTAATATTAGTATTGATTTTGTAAACACCCTATAAGAATATAAGTATAATTTACATATAACCTATAATGTTAAACTCACTAAACTTGTATATATATTTTAAATTCATGAATGAATACGTGAAAATGTTAAGTTCCATAGTACAACAGATACTTCTTAGATGTAGGTCGTACTAAATCAAACGTATTACAATCCTGACAAGATGTAATATTACAAAATTTTCTAATAACAAATTTCTTTAAACTTAATTAGCACAAACATTGTATGCTGATTACAGTTTATTTTGGAATTTCACATTAATTCTAAGTCCCTACTAAACTCACACATCCGCTGAGGCATTATAATTATTGATGGTCCAGTTGTAAACAATAAGCAATTTCTTACATGTAAATGTCATAACTTTACATTTAGGACATTTTTTTATTTAACACCACACAAAAATAGCATAAACAATTATTTCATTATTATTACAAATTATTTATTCCTCTAAAAAGCTTAATACAAACATGCATATCAAAGTAGGAGAGAATCCATTAAAAAACCACCACATCATTAATAACTAAGTTAAAACTTCATAGACCTTCATTATAATCTTAAAGACCGTATTCCTTTTATAAATATTATACTGGTGTCTGTTTAGTATTAAGTCCTGAAAAATATTTATAAATGTGAAGAAAACCCCAAGATGTTTATTTTTTGTAAAAAAACGGCTTAAAGTGCTTCTACGAGCAATTTTCTGCGACTTTGCATAGTTTTCTTTAGTAATAAGCATATCATATTAGAACTATTACTCGCCTTCGGCTCGCTGGGGGCTACGCCCCCAGGCCCCCAAAGTAAACGCTTGCAAATTCGGGGATAAGCGGAATTCGGTGACTGGTTAAGTGCCGGACATTAGACGTAAATATGTACAAGGGATTTTAAAAAATTGGACCTTTTTCATAAGATTTTTTTTCCGGATCTCGTAAAAATACTTTTGACTATTGAGGGCATTTTTTCGCGGTTTTTTTATAACCGTTAAGAGATACGACAAAAAAAGTGACTGGACCTTTCTTGTTGGAAATTTAATTTTGTTGTTTCGATTGTGCCCTCAGATCTGATCATACGACCTATGGTTTAGCCAGAAATGAGCTCGGGAGAAAAGTCTGCACGGGTCAGCTATCTTGAATTGTTTAGTATAAACATAATAAAAACCGACCTCAAGGCAGTATTTTAAGTCGAACAGGGGGTTTAATATCACCAGGAGACTATCTAGTCAAGGCGAGAAATTCCCTGGGTGGGTGATTAATGTTAAGGAGGTTAAGACAAGAGGGGGTTTAATTTCGTCAGGATATTGTCTGGTCATATTAACAAATTCCCAGGGGGGGTTAACGTTACCGGGGGATAAGTCTCCAGGGGGTTATCTGGTCATACCAGGATCTTCCCAGGGGGGGGGTTATTAAGAGATTTGGTGACTGGTAAAATTCGGACATGAGGTCATGGCAGGAAATTCCCTGGGGGGTTTTAATGTTACCAGGGGGGTTAACACATCAGGGGGTTGAATGTACAGGAGGTTATCAGGTCATACCAGGAAATCCCCGGGGGGGGGTTAATATTACCGGGGGTTAATGACACACTTGGGCCTTTTTTAGAGGGTATTGTGTCTGTGAACATAATAAATATTCCTCTGTCCCTAATCTACTATTGACGCTTAGCTAAACGCTCAGCCAACTCCCGAAGTCACTGAACCTTTTCTGTAGATCACGTGATTTCCTAAATCCCGTTTAAAATTTGTTTTGAGTTACGACCCAACCGTTTAGCCGCTAATCAAGCCCGGAATGTAAATTTGTAGGCGAAAATGTCCAATATTTTCACTTAATCGCGTTTTGCGGTCAAACTAAGGGAAATATAGTTAAAAGTTACTGGACCTTTTTTGTAGGTCATCTTATTTCCTAAATAAAACGTTAGTCTTATTTTGACCTCCGACCAATGGTTTCGCCGCTATCGAACCCCAAAAAACAAAAGTTTCGCGTAAAAAGTTACAACAAAATTGTACATAATCACGTTGTTTTCGGCCAAACCAATCGAGATAGGGCAAAAGATTACTGGACCTTTTCTGTAGATCGCGCAATTTGCTAATTTGATGGGTCAATCAGATTTGAGCTACGACAACGGTTCGGCCGCTATCGGGCTTGAAAACATTTATTTTTATCGAAAAAATCTCTGGAATTTCAAATGTTCGAGCGTTTTGTCGCTTAACCATGGAAGATAGAGCAAAAAGTCATTAGAACCTTTTTTGTAGTTCACTTCATTCCTGACCATGAATTTTCCGTCAGATCCGAGCTAGCTCACAACGGTTCGCCCGCTATCGGGCTTACAAAAAATGCCTGCAGGGGTGAAGAATGCGCGATTTTTTGGGAATTTTTTTGAGGGGTTGAAAATGAAAAATTCTCACTTTTCGGGATTTTCCTGGTGGTTACACGTGGAAAGCTATCTGTGTTACCAAATTTCAAGTCTCTAACTCATCTGGAAGTAGGTTAGAATTAGTATACGTGAGTCAGTCAGTCAGTCAGTTACACATGCGGTTGTATATATATTAGACTCGCCTTCGGCTCGCTGGGGGCTACGCCCCCCCAGGCCCCCATGATGTACGTTTGCAGATTCGGAGATAAGAGAGACATTTGGTAATTAGTAAAATTCGGATACGAGGTCGATGCCAAGAAATTTCTGGGGGGATTTTAATGTTACACGGGGTTAAGACATCAGTGGGTTATCTGTTCATACCAGGAACTTCCCAAGGGGGGTGGAGTTAAGAGATTTGGTGATTGGTAAAATTCTGACATGAGGTCATGCCAGGAAAATTCCTAGGGGGGGGTTTAATGTTACCAGGGGGGTTAACACATCAGGGCGTTTAATTTACTCAGGAGGTTATCTGGTCATACCAGGAAATCCCAGGGGGGGGGGTATAATGTTATCGGGGGTTAATGAAACACACCAGGCCCCCATTCGGGTGTTGGCCAGATTCGGGGATAAGCGGAATTCGGAATTAATCTTGGACCTATGTTATTTAATTTTTCAGTTGTAATCAAACTTTTGACTTTAATGGCGTTTTAACGGGTTAACCGTTAGAGATACGAGAAAAAAAGTAACTGGACCTTTCCTGTCGGAAATTTAATTTTATCTTTTCGATTCCGTCGTCAGATTTTAGCTGCGAACTTTGGTTTAGCCAGGAATGAGCTCGGAAGAAAAGTTTGCACAGGTCAGCTATCGTGAATTGTTTATTATAAACGTAATAAAAACAGACCTTAAAAGGCCAGGCAGTATTTTAAGTTGAACAGTTGGTTTAATTTCATCAGGAGATTATCTAGTCAAGCCAGGAAATTCCATGGGGGGGGGGTTAATGTTACCCGGGGGGTTAACACATCAGGGGGTTTAATTTACTCAGGAGGTTATCTGGTCATACCAGGAAAATCCTCGGAGGGGGGTTAATGTTACCGGGGGCTAATGACACACCTGTCCCTATTTTAGACGGTGTTGTGTCTGTGAACAAAATAAAAATTTATTCTGTCCCTATCTACTATTGACGCATAGCTAACGCTCAGCCAACTTATTATGTGGGGTTGTATTCACTCGTTAACCTAGCAAAGCCTGAATCCTGATTGAATTACACAAATATTAGTCACATATAGGCCTAATATATATTTAAAACTCCAAAAATTTCCAATTCACGACAAATATTTTGCTATTTATCGCGTTTTTTCAGGCTTATTAAAGTACATACAGCAAAAGGTTACTGAACGTTTTTTGTAGAACACGTGGTTTACTAAAACTTATTAAGTCGCATTTTTTGAGCTACGACCAACCGTTTTAGCCGCTATCAAGCCCGGAATGTAAATTTGTAGGCGAAAATTTCAAAATATTTTCACTTAATCGCGTTTTGCGGTCAAACTAATGGAGATATAGTAAAAAGTCACTCAACCCTTTTTGTAGATCATATTATTTCCTAAATCTAACCTTTGTTTTATTTTGACTTCCGACTCAATGGTTTTTTTGCCGCTATCGACCCCAAAAAAAAAGTTTTCACGTGAAAATTACAAAAAAATTTCACATAAATCACGTTTTTCGGCCAAACCAATGGAGATAGGGCAAAAAGTCAATGGACCTTTTCTGTTAGATCACGTAATTTGCTAATTTTGATGGGTCAATCACATTTGAGCTACGACGACCTACCGTTCGGCCGCTTATCGGGCTCGAAACTTTATTTTAAGCGGAAAAATCTCTGGAATGTCAAATGTTTCGAGCGTTTTGTCGCTTAACCATGGAAGATAGAGCAAAAATGTCACTGGGACCTTTTTTTTGTAGTTCATTTCATTCCTGATTATGAATTTTTTCGTCAGATCCGAGCTAGCTCTAACGGTTTCGCCCGCTATCGGGCTTACAAAAAAGGCCTGCAGGGGTGAAAAAATGCATTAATTTTCTCGAATTTTTTTTGAGGGGTTTAAAAGTAAAAAAGCCCGGTTTTCAGACTTTTCCCTGTTGGTTTACACGACAAAAGGTACCCGCGTGCCAAATTTCAAGTTTCCAGCACTTCTAGAACTATGTTTAGAATTTGTATACATCCATCAGTGAGTGAGTGAGTGAGTGGTTTCACATGCGGCTGTATATAATATAGGACTCGCCCTTCGGCTCGGCTGGGGGCTACGCCCCCAGGCCCCCAAAGTAAACGCTTAAAATTCGGGGATAAGCGGAATTCGGTGACTGGTTAAGTCCGGACATTAAGTAAATGACAAGGGATTTTAAAAATTGACCTTTTTCATAGATTTTTTTCCGGTTTCGTAAAAAAACTTTTGACTTTGAGGGCATTTTGCGGTTAAACCGTTAGAGATACGACAAAAAGTGACTGGAACCTTTCTTGTCGGAAATTTAATTCTGTCTTTCGATTGTGCCCTCAGATTTGATCTACGACCTATGGTTTAGCCAGGAATGAGCTCGGGAGAAAAAGTCTTGCACGGAGTCAGCTATCTTGAATTTGTTTAGTATAAAACATAATAAAAACCGACCTTAAGCAAGGCAGTATTTTAATGTGGAACAGGGGGTTTAATGTCACCAGGAGACTATCTAGTCAAGGCGAGAAATTCCCGGGGGGGGGGGGTGATTAATGTTAAGGGGGTTAGACATCAGGGGGTTTTAAATTCGTCAGGATATTGTCTGGTCATTTGAACAAATTCCCAGGGGGGGGTTAACGTTACCGGGGGGATAAGGACTCCGGGGGGTTATCTGGTCATACCAGGAACTTCCCAGGGGGGGTTAAGAGATTTTGGTGACTGGTCGAATTCGGACATGAGGTCATGCCAGGAAAATTCCCTGGGGGGGTTTAATGTTACCAGGGGGGTTAACACATCAGGGGGTTGAATGTACTCAGGAGGTTATCAGGGTCATACCAGGAAATCCCCGGGGGGGGGTTTAATATTACCGGGGGTTTTAATGACACAACTTGGGCCTTTTTTAGAGGGTGTTGTGTCTGTGAAACATAATAAAATCTTTCTCTGTCCCTATCTACTATTGACGGCTTAACTAACGCTCAGCCAGTTTCTAATGTGGAGTTGTATTCACTCGTTAACGTAGCAAAGCAAGTGCAAACTGAATCTGGAATTAATTACACAAATATTAGTCACATAATAATTTAAAAACTCCAAAAAATTGCTAATCTACGACAAATATTTAGCTATTTATAGCGTTTTTTCTGGCTTATTAAAGGACATACAACAAATAGTTACATTACCTTTTTTGTAGATCCCATCAATTTATAGCCATAAAAGTTTTTTAGAATTTAAGGTAGAAACTAACCGTTTGGCCGCTATCGACTCTAGAAACAAAGTTATTAAAAAGAAATTACGAAATATTTACATTTATTAGCCGAACCCATTGAGATAGAGCAAAATGTCACTGGACCTTTTTTGTAGATCGCATTTAATTAGTAATAAAATAAAATTTTTATTCTCTGCTAAAATTAGGAGTTTGGGCCGCAATAAAACCCAGAAAACAAAATCTCACGTAAAACTTAGAAAATCAATACTTTAAAACGCGTTATACGGTCAAACCGTTGATGATTAAAGCAAAATGTTACTGAACCTTTTTTGTAGATTCACGCCATTTACTAAATCCCATTGAAAATTTGTTTTGAGCTACGACCTACCGTTTAGCCGCTATCGAGCCCGAAAGGTAAATTTTTGGGCGAAAATTTCAAAATATTTTAATCTAATCGCGTTTTGGCGGCCAAACCGATGGAGATATAGCAAAAAGTAACTGGGCCTTTTTTGTAGTTCACTTCATTCCTGATTATGAATTTTTCGTCAGATCGAAGCTAGCTCCAAACGGTTCGCCCGCTATCGGGCTTCAAAGGGAAGCCTGTAAGGCCAAAACAGGGGTCACTTCGCGAATTTTTTTGAGGGGTTCAAAAGTAAATAAATCCGGTTTTCAGACTTTTCCCGGAGGTTTGAAGATACGTGAGACGTGCGTTGCAAAATTTCATTTTCACGTTTCCAGCACTTCTAGAACTATGTTAGAATTAGTATTTACCTATGTGTCAGTGAGTGAGTGAGTTACACATGCGGCTGTATATATATAGGACTTCGCCTTCGGCTCGCTGGGGGCTACGCCCCCAGGCCCCCATTTGGGTGTTGGCCAATTTCGGGGATAAGCGGAATTCAGTGACGGGTTAATATCTGAGAATTATACTAGGGTCTGGGTGTTTAAATTAGGCCTAATTTATTGATATTTTATTTATTAATCCAATTTTTGTTTTTTGACTTTAATGACATTTTACTGCTTGCTTAACCGTTAGAGATACGAGAAAAAGTGACTGGACCTTTCTCGTCGGAAATTTAATTTTGTCTTTCGATTATGCCATCAGATTTGATCTACGACCTATGGTTTAGGTCGGTACAACGCTTGGAATAAATGTCTGCACTGGTGGGGAAAAGAGCGATTTGGTGATTGGTAAAATTTCAGACTTGAAGTTTCCAAATTTTATGTATCCGTTCTCGAGGAATTCTTACGGGTTGTAATGCTTCGCTAACGCTCAGCCAAAAGATGTGTGGTGTATAATATTAATCAATTGATGTGGTAAGAAGAGTTAAGTTATGTGTTCGTGAAATTTGGAGACAAGAAGAATTTGGTTTTAACCAAAGTCAGAGGACGTATGTATACCATAGTTTAATTTTTCCGGATTTTACCCAAACTTTTGAATTTGAGGGCGGCGTTTTGCGGCTTAACCGTTTAGAGATACGACAAAAAGTGACTGGACCTTTCTTGTCGGAAATTTAATTCTGTCTTTCGATTGTGACCTCAGATTTGATCCTACGATCAATGGTTTAGCCAGGAATGAGCTCGGGAGAAAAGTCTGCACGGGTCAGCTATCTTGAATTGTTTAGTATAAACATAATAAAAACCGACCTTAAGGCAGTATTTTAAGTGGAACAGGGGGTTTAATGTCACCAGGAGACTATCTAGTCAAGGCGGAGAAATTCCCGGGGGGGGGGTGATTAATGTTAAGGGGGTTAGACATCAGGGGGTTTAAATTCGTCAGGGATATTGTCTGGTCATTTGAACAAAATTCCCAGGGGGGGGTTAACGTTACCGGGGGATAAGACTCCGGGGGGTTATCTGGTCATACCAGGAACTTCCCAGGGGGGGTTAAGAGATTTGGTGACTGGTCAATTTCGGACATGAGGTCCATGCCAGGAAATTCCCTGGGGGGGTTTAATGTTACCAGGGGGGTTAACACATCAGGGGGTTTTGAATGTACTCAGGAGGTTATCAGGTCATACCAGGAAATCCCTGGGGGGGGGTTAATATTACCGGGGGTTAATGACACACTTGGGCCTTTTTTAGAGGGTGTTGTGTCTGTGAACATAATAAAATCTTTCTCTGTCCCTATCTACTATTGACGCTTAAACTAACGCTCAGCCAGTTTTCTAATGTGGAGTTGTATTCACTCGTTAACGTAGCAAAGCAAGTGCAAACTGAATCTGGAATGAATTACACAATATTAGTTCACATAATAATTTAAAAACTCCAAAAAATTGCCCAATCTACAACAAAATATTTAGCTATTTATATAGCGTTTTTCTGGTTTAATTAAAGGACGTACAAACAAATAGTTACATTACCTTTTTTGTAGATCCCATCAATTGTTAGTCATAAAAGTTTTTAGATTTAACGTAGAACTAACCGTTTGGCCGCTATCGACTCTAGAAAACAAAGTTATTAAAAAGAAATTACGAAATATTTATATTTATAAGCCGAAACAAATGGAGATAGAGCAAAATGTCACTGGACCTTTTTTGTAGATCGCATTGATTAGTAATAAAATCAAATTTTTATTTCTGTGCTAAAATTAGGGGTTTGACCGCAATAAAACCCAGAAAACAAAATCTCACGTAAAACTTAAAAAATCAAAACTTTAAAACACGTGATGCGGCCAAACCAATTGAGGATAGCGCAAAAAGTTACTGGACCTTTTTTGTAGATCACGCCATTTTACTAAATCCCATGGAAAATTTGTTTTGAGCTACGGCCAACCGTTTAGCCGCTATTGAGCCCGAAAAGTTAATTTTTAGGCGAAAATTTCAAAATATTTTAATGTAATCGCGTTTTGCGGCACCAAACCAATTGAGATAGAGCAAAAGATCACTGGACCTTTTTTGTAGTTCACATCATTCCTGACCATGAATTTTTCGTCAGATCGAAGCTAGCTCCGACGGTTCGCCCGCTATCGGGCTTCAAAGGAAAGCCTGCTAGGGCCAAAACAGGGGTCCGTTCGGGAATTTTTTTGAGGGGTTCAAAAGTAAAAAAATCAGGTTTTCAGACTTTTCCCGGAGGTTTGAAGATACGTGCGACGTGCAGTGCAAAATTTCACGTTTCCAGCACTTCTGGAAGTATGTTAGAATTAGTATTACCTATGTGTCAGTCAGTGAGTCAGTTACACATGCGGCTGTATATATATAGGACTCGCCTTCGGCTCGCTGGGGGCTACGCCCCCAGGCCCCCATTTGGGTATTGGCCAAATTCGGGGATAAGCGGTTAAAGTTACGCTTGCATATTCGGGGATAAGAGGGATTTGGTGATTGTTAAAATTTGGACATGAAGTCATGCCAGTAATTCCCTGGGGGGGGTTTTAATGTTACCAGAGGTTAAGAAATCAGGGGGTTTATCTGGTCATTACCAGGAAACTTTCTAAGGGTGGGTAAAAGAGATTTGGTGATTGTTAAAATTCGGGACATGAGTTCATGCCAGAAAAATTCCCTGGGGGGTTTAATGTTACCAGGGGGGTTAACACATCAGGGGGTTTAATGTACCTCAGGAGGTTATCAGGTCATACCAGGAAATCCCCGGGGGGGGGGTTAATATTACCGGGGGTAATGACACACTTTGGGCCTATTTTAGAGGGTATTGTATCTGTGAACATAATAACAATTCCTCTGCCCCTATCTACTATCGACGCTTAGCTAACGCTCAGCCAGTTTATAATGTGGAGTTGTATTCACTCTTTAACGTAGCAAAGCAGCAAGTGCAAACTGAATCTGGAAGAATTACACAAATATTAGTCACATATTAATTTAAAAACTCCAAAAATTGCCAATCTACGACAAATATTTAGCTATTTATAGCGTTTTTTCTTGCTTATTAAAGACATACAACAAATAGTTACATTACCTTTTTTGTAGATCCCATCAATTTTTAGTCATAAAAGTTTTTACATTTAAGCTAGAAACTAACCGTTTGGTCGCTGTCGACTCAAGAAACAAAGTTATTTAAAAGAAATTGAGAAATATTTACATTTATTAGCCGAACCATTGGAGATAGAGGAAAATGTCACTGGACCTTTTTTGTAGATCGCAATTAATTACTAATAAAATCAAATTTTTTATTCTGTGCTACAATTAGGAGTTTGGCCGCAATAAAGCCCAGAAAACAAAATCTCACGTAAAACTTAAAAAATCGATACTTTAAAACGCGTAATGCGGCCAAACCGTTGAGGATAGGGGAAAATGTTACAGGGCCTTTTTTGTAGATCACGCCATTTACTAAATCCCATTGAAAATTTGTTTTTGAGCTACGGCCAACCGTTTAGCCGCTATCGAGCCCGAAAGGTAAATTTTTAGGCGATAATTTCAAAATATTTTAATGTAATCGCGTTTTGCGGCCGAACCGATGGAGTGAGAGCAAAAAAGTCACTAGACCTTTCTTGTAGTTCACTTCATTCCTGAATTATGAATTTTTCGTCAGATCGAAGCTAGCTCCAACGGTTCGCCCGCTATAGGGCTTCAAAGGAAAAGCATGAGGGGGCAAGAAACAGGGGTCCGTTCGGGAATTTTTTTGAGGGGTTCAAAAGTAAAAAAATTCCGGTTTTTCAGACTTTTCCCGGAGGTTTTGAAGATTACGTGCGACGTGCGTGCAAAATTTCACGTTTTCCAGCACTTCTAGAACTATGTTAGAATTAGTATTACCTATGTGTCAGTGAGTGAGTGAGTTACACATGCGGCTGTATATATATAGGATTCAATAAAAAAATTTATATTTTGAATTTGAATAATTACATGGTCAGTAAATTACTGAATAAATTAATTGTTTCGCGTTACTTAAACTTAAATATTTTTTAAGTAATAATAATTTTAAAAGCATAAGTTTCATTAACAAAACTCATTTGTTACTTTGAATGTGTTGAATTATGTTGAATTCAAGAAGTTTTTAACAAGTAAAAGACAAATTGGGTGTAAATATTCACTTTTCATATGAAAAAGTTTTAACATTGACACAGTTTGAAAAATAATTCCATAAATAATATTAATTGAAGTAGAAAAGAAGACGAAACTTTAAATTCCTTGATTGCTTTCGGAAACTTCTAATGGTTGTGGTATGCAAACAATACTTTTTCTTGAACTTTTATTTTTAAACTTGCGAATTGCCAATGTTATATTACATTTTTAAACACATCTTGGGGTTTCTTGAATAATATAGGCCATGCTTTTAAACAATTAACTATTTAAAAATAATACTAAGTAGTAATATAAATAATTATTTTATGCAAATATCGGTTACAACGTAGCTGGAACACTTTTATTTCAATATTTTTGTCGTATTTATTTTAAGTGCATGTGGAAAATTTTTGTTTTAGAATATTGTACATATTATTTTTTCAATATAAAAAATGTAACATAATTATTGCAAAACATTTATATATTTTTATTATATAGTTTTTTTTTTAATTGTTAAACTTGCAAAATAGCCAAACGCAAGCTATGGTTTCTTGGACATTCTGCACTTTTGGTGACAAAGGACCACATTCCTCGATATAGTTACCACAATTAAAGTCACTGTGAACAAATTTAGTTAAAGGTTTATTTTTGACTTTGGTAATACTAGTAACATATTTATGATAAACCTACTCCTCTTTATACCGTGTAACAACAAGTAGTAGGATTAGAGTTGTCTGCTTCTCGCTAACATCACTTCCTTTTGGAATGCAGAAAACAAGGATCGATCGTCGTAATAACATTTAGTTTTTCACAGTAATTCGAATTAATTCTACAATGTTTAGTAATATAGTTTCTTAAGTACCCAGGGAAAAAAAACTTTTCAAATATTAGTTAGCCTCTAAATAATACTAAAATACCAAAGCTTTAAAAGTACTTATTTATTTATTTCCATCGGAAAAAAACAGTTTACAGATGATAATAAATACTGAAAACAAACCATAATCAATCTTATAATGTATTCACAAACCGTAGAAGGTTTAACATGATACAGAAATTATGATATAGAAATAAATAAATTACAACTCACATACATGCACATCTACAAACAGACAATAAACCAAAGCAAAAAACAACTACAATGCAATTTTAAGGATATATCTTTCCGAAAGGCATGTGTGGAAGACCCAAAGAAGTCTCATATCCAGATAATGTACTTGGGATTGTGCTGTGTTGACCGTAGCACGATGGCAAAGCACGCTTGCAGAAGATGTCTTGAGAAAGGGTTCGCAAAGGATGAATCTCTCTAGATAATTTAAGCACAGTCTATGACACTGTTTACCGATCTTGCCGGCGATGTTTATTTCAGATCGGCGACCTTACTTCCTTTTGAAGGATATGGAAGTCTAAGGAAGGATCTAAGGGAAATCCACCGGCACGTAAAACTGCTGCTAACCAATTTCAATTTCTATAATTATTATTTTATTATTTATTACTATTATGTTACATGATCGTTATATTTTAATTATATAGTTTATTATTATAAACCTTTTACAGAATCATAATATCTCATTTTTGGACCTTAACCTCTAGTGGCAGTGAATTGAATACAGTCAGCAGTGGTTTCCTTCTTGGGGTTTTGCCAAATGGGCCAACGATTAGTTTTTAAACTCGGTTCTGTCGTCAAAGTTCATTTAAACTTTCTCTAACAACTCTAAACTGCTTAACTCAGTACTTTCTTTTCTCCATTAGAGATGAGATCTAGGGTGGTAAAATTCTTACCTCAAAACGGGGATTTGAGGATAATAGACTTTTCTTACAAATAAACTTTGTATATACTCAAATTTAAAATATTGCATCTTAATCTAGTTTACAAAACAAAATATAGTGAATAATAATGCATTTCTATAAAGCCTAACTTTAATATAAATAGCTATATATTATATATATAATATATATATATATATATATATATATATATATATATATATCTATATATATGAGAAGTTAATATGATATTAATATGCACTGTAATATATTAGTGTGTACTTTACACTGATTCCCAGTTTTTCTTGTTCTTTCAACAACAACAAAAACTTTACATAAGAAACAGGTAGTTCAATGCCATGTAATATCCTCCTACCTAGGAGCTTTCTACAATCTACACAATCATATTTTGTCATTTACGCTACGTTGCCGTGGACTGTAAAACTATTCTGCCCGTGCCGGAATCCTGTGCTTGAGTACTTACCTGTAGTTATAAGAATTATATATTTTTTATTATTTTAAGTATCTATTTTAAGAATGTTTTACCAAACGTTCCACCTAATAATTTTTTGTCATCTCCAGACAATTTTAACATAGTATAATATAATTCATAAACTATTATGAAGCGATATTTGTCATATTCATCATAGGTTTAGAGCTAAAGTCATTTAATACAGCATTTCTTGAAGTCTGCAAAAAATTAAATTAATTCTTTTTATACAGTGAAATGTTATAATAGTTAGTCCGAGTCTTTAAGTATGTAATTAACTCAACCACGAATCCCCTCAAGGCAAAAATACCTCCCAAAAATTTGCATTTCTGTATTTCCATCATGTAGCATGTTCCATCATGTATTTCAATTTCAATGCTTTTATGGAACTAAATTTTATCTCTATTTTTAAAAAGGAAATGAAACATGCATCGCTAATAATGAGCTTATGTATTTGATAGAATTAAGTAATTTATCATCAATGTCTTCTGGTTCTTTCACTGCTTAAAAATATTATGATCTTTTTCAAAGGTTTTGACATCGCTGTGGAAATACTACACCGAAACTGCCAAAATTAAGCAGTCATCTGCTTAGGATACTTGCAGGGGTGGAGCTTTCTCGTGATTGATTGAAGCATAAACAACTACCGACTACTTTCTGAGCTTTAGCAAAGCCCATCACCCTTGGGACTGAACAAATGTTTAAGAAGACAAATTTAAAACTATAAGGTTTTACGCAAAGGATTTAAAATGTATAAAAATAGCAAAAAATAATAAAAATGTCTACTTGTAATCAATATCTGTGTAACAAGAAAATAGTTGATTATTGATATTTTTATTAGTAAATTAGTTCAACCACGACCAGTATTGTTCAAGAACCCAGAGTTGTGTTTGGGAGTGCCATATAAAACTTTTGTCATTTGCAAGTTTACAAATAGAATTTCAAGAAAAGGATTCTTTGACTTCCCACAATTAGTTGGGTTTCTGAGAATTATGTTAATTAATAATGGTAAAAGTTTCTGAAATTCAATTAAAAGATTTTGAGTTAAATAATACACCACCAACTCCAACTGTCATGCTCCGCTGCAATTTATATCTATAGATCAACCTCATTATCAATATCTCGACATTTTCCTGTAAGCAGTGCAGATTAAAACAGAAAATATAAACCAATCAGAAGTAAACACCCTTGGAGATATTAGATAACCTAGTATATATGTATCACCGGCAAGTGAGAGATCCGGGTTCGACTCCCGGCGGAGCAAGTACTTTTTGTGATTCAATGTTTATTGAAATTAAATAAGGCTATTGCCATTTATACAATTTAATGTATATATATCTATATATATATATATATATAAAACTCGTATATATAACGTATACATATATATATATATATATATATATAATATATATATATATATAATATATATATATATATATATATATAACTCGTATATAGTTGTTTTAGTAAATGGGAATCTTTTTATAACCTATTCGAATTGTTAAATCTGATAAGACGCATGCAGTGTTTGCGTTAACTTACGATGAAATGGTTTGAAAGTATCGTTAAGTATATATCATATTGTTTCAGTTACATTTTGAATAGTTACATTATTAGATCAATAATTCTGGTTACTATTAATTTCCAAAATTGCATTTTCATGAGAAACCATAAATTTACGGTTATTAACATTTTTTTAATGATAGTAACGAGAGTCATTTCAACATTGGCATTAAAAATATGGCATTCAGCAGTGCTCATATACGTGCAAAACCTACAAAATATCATTTTAAAAGTCGCGGGTAACTGCGACATGTATTAGTTCATGATTTTTATGAATTATGCATGCTAGATATGAATTAAATTGAAAATATCGATTGCTTCTGATACTAAAAAGGTTTAGTATTTTCCTGTCAAGATTAAGGGGGGATTAAATTCACTGCTCTTCAAGGGATTTTCTCTCAACAATATTATTGAATTTGCTCTACTAAAAATTGGAGGATTGTGCTAAGAATATTCCACCATGTATGTTAATATGTGAAAAATTCAAAATAGGCAGAAATGTTATTCCATTTAAATATTGCTCTCTGGGCATAAATGGTAACTGGAATAATGCAATCTATAAGTGACAACTCTACCATATTACTTTTATTATCCACCATCATGTTGTAAAATTTGTTATATTTGTGGCTCAAATTACCAACATTATGTTTAATGTTTTCAGATATGTACAGAAAAAAACATATTCCAGTCAACTTTAATTTAACAATGTAAATTCTATTTATAAATAAGAAATATATTAATTATATCATAATAATGCTACTAAATAATTAGATTTCATTCATCACTCTAACTGGTTCAAAACAGAAGATAATGTAAACTTAAGTTTGTGATAATTCAATTTCGTGAGTAATGTCTGGTTGGTATAAATCGATTTTAACGACCGTAACTATCATTTTTAATGCTTAGCAGTGAATTGCAGAACAGATTAAAACTGATTTTTTATAATATTGGATTTATATGAAGTAACCAAAAACATACTATACTGTAATAAGATACCCTAAAAAAATTTTACCGCCCTTTTGTACCAAGTTTGTAGGAAATATTTTTTTATCTAAACTATGAAATAAGCGTAGGAACTGGGACTTCCACAGTCCCGAATTTCAATTTATAATAATTGAATATTCAAAATTAATAATGATCCGAATAAAGCTCGGAGCCAGCTGTGATCCTCTGCACTGGCTCTTTCAACGATACTTTTTTATTTTTATTTTGAGTTACTACTGCAGGAACACGGTTCTTTTGCTTGTCTCCCTGCAGATTTATTAAAAAAAGGAACATCTATAATCACAACTGTAAATCTCACCAAGTTGTCACTGAAACATACTTCAAGTGGGAGTAAAAACCCCAGTGTATACGACAAAAATAATATTTATTTACAGAATCCCTCATTGCTTAAAACAAGACCCAGTTCTTCAAATGACTATTAAAAAACCACCTAAATTTTATTCTAAGGTCTGGTTCGTCCTCTAGCAATCCATCCACCCCATACTAATCCAATACTTGAATAAATTGACATATTCGTTCTACAATTCAGTAGGATGTAAATACGTGTTTTTAAAAATATGTTAGTTGATTATATCAATATTATTGTTATATATTTACTATACATTAGAGTATTGTACATACAGAGTTTCATGAACCTCACTGTAAAAATTGATTTTCATATAACATTGATTTTGATGTTTTGAAAGATTAAAAATAAGGCCTTGAGCGTCAGACAGTTATTTTTCAATAGTAGTCAAGTGTTTGATGATGAAAAATTTTTGAGTATTGCAGTTAGATAAACTAAGATTACATCACACACTTGAAACGAGGGTAGATCATTACCAGAAATTGTTAAACCTATTTTCCGGTATGGGTGAGAAACCCCGTGGTGATCCGCACACCAAAACCAAATTATATTCCCCCCAAAGGCCTGGATCGGTCATTATGCTGTGACACTCCTCTAGCCAACTTTGATTTAGAATTTCTGATTAATATTACCCCATAATTAAAACCCCCTAAAAATTAAAAGACATATTGACCCTCGATACCCGAACCATGCTCCCCGTATTTTCCCGATCCCAACAACCCCACGAACCCCCGTCTAACCTGCCTAGCCCGCCATAATTTATTGGAACCTAAATTGTAACCAAAATATATATATTCAAAAATATAAATTTACATCTAACTTACGGATACCCGTCAGGTCTCCAACGTCCGTCAGCGTACCCGTCCGCTCACTCCTCCACCACAAGTCCGTACTCGACCAAACCCGTTCACCGATAATCGGCCTTGATTGTTCCCGTTCCGATCCTCGGTCAAGGGTCGCCAGATTAGCTCCTGCACACTGACCGACCCGATAACCGTGGCGGTTATATGCCCACACACTCTATAAATCCCTTGCCTAGTTGTGGTGGAATGTTGAACTGTTCTATTTCTTTCTTTCTATATTCCTCACAGTTCGTTGTCTTCCAAAAGCTATTTTAACCAACTTTCGCTAAACATTGCTCTTGTTCCGGCATGACAAAGCAATATAAAGTAACGTAACGATAGTAAAAGTAAAACAAACAAAATAGCTTTTACAATATTATCATTGCTCGGAATAATAAAGGATACTGAAATTTCACACCGTAAATAAATAAAAGGAAATAAATTTATACGGCCTGAAGTAGATGCTATATATAGGGACGAAAGTAGACTTCTGGAGTCTAAGGTAGTGTAATAAATTTCCTTCATCTGGATGACAACTTTCATATAAAATATAAAAATTGCTTTCGAAACAGTGAGTAATAGCTTTATAATATATAAATATTGTTTTATAATGACAATAAAAATATTTCTCAAGACAATGAAGGGTAAACCGCTAGAATATTACAATACGGGCTAAAATTAAAAGTAAACAGAGTTCCATACGTAAATTTATAATATAATAAATAGCTAAAGGCTGTGGATCCAACTGGCCCGACCTTTCACTTTCAAGACTAAAAACCGATTTCCCTTTGTCATAACTTTGCTGTTGGACATTTGTAAAATAAATTATCGCTGACATACCTACGTCCTTGTTTCCTAGTTAAAATTTTTAACTATTCTATTTATTGCTACTAACGCAAAACTTAAAAATCAATCCTGGATATCAACGTACACATATATGGGCTGAGCAATAACGAAGCCTATCACTGGAGAGGTTGAAACGTTAAATTTATATCTTCCCGCAGAATATCTCAGGAACATACTGACATTTAGACTATACATTCTTCACTAAACTTCATTTTTATATAAGTGTCATCGAATTCAATGATATTGCAGATTATATTAAATTAGGCATTAGATTTGGAAAATACTTTTATATTTATCAAGGTCAGCTATGATTGCAACGAAAAATGTTTAGAATAAATAAAATGAAACTAAGATAGAACCATAATGAAATTTCACTACGAGACATAGAATCACCGCTTTAGAGATGTAACTTTTCTTGTAATTCCCATCATTAGCCTGCTAAGCGAAAAGCGGCCGTACTCCCCCTATTTTGCTTTAAAGAACGTCTGTAAAAACTTTATGGTATACAAATGATAAATTAATTATGGATGAACTCTTGTTATAAATCTAAATTTAAGGTTCCAAAGGCCGTGAAAGTCAATATATAGCCAATTTCTTTGTCAACCAATCCAATAATACTGTAAGCATTGTAAAATAAAATCCTGCAATAAAGTGATTATCTTATATTCATAATGTAAACTTAGTCAAAATATAAAAATATTATAATAAAATAATAAAATAGTTCTGTTTAATAACCTTATGTTTGTAAATAAAGGTATCCATTAAAGTTCGCGATTTAAAACAACGTATAAACATTACTAAACGATGGATTTCTTGAATTAATTTCCTTCTTTGCTATGTGGAATCATCTTTAGTTAACGTAAACCAAAAGTGCCAATGAAAATGTCTGGTTATGAGATTTGTTAACAAATTTGGAACTAAAACTTATCTGCTATTTAACGAATAATATAAATAAACGTAATTATGTTGCGTTTTTGATTATTTTAAGGTGATGTTTTATCATATTATTACCCTTCAATTACAGTGTGTAATTCGAGCAAGAGATCATTTCTTTATCAAATTATATTGTATATCTGGAGTTTTTAGTTGTGTTCTGTTATGATCGATTTTCCTAAATCTTAAAAACTTAGTGTATCCTCATACGTTCCAGTAACTCATAAAGTTGGTGTAAATATTGAACTTTTTGTTTACAAAATGGTTTTAGACATCCACTAAAAATTAAGGGTACATATTCACAAAAAGCCGTAAGCAGTGATGTAATTTTCAAAACAAGAGCATCCTGCTGGCAGTTAAGCTAAATATAATCAAGGAAACAATTATACCTGTTATTGAGGATACCTTGTTACGTAAAATTCTGTGCTAAACATAGAGTTGCTTACATGTATGGGTTTCATCACTAATTGGTCAGTACAGTTATCTGATATCTGTATTTATCTTACGAGTATAGTAACTAGTTATATAACTCGTAAAGTTATACTTAGTAATCGTATGGAACTCACCGCTGAGCGCTAGTAAATTACTCTTCAAATAGAGTTTATTTATTTATTTTATGTTGTTATTTATTATATATTTGTAGGGATTTTTTAAATAATAATTGTCATCTTTTGTGTATTATAATAACAATTTGTATACAAGCAAACAAATCAATATACAGATTTTCAAGTAGAAAATTTTGCAAATTGGGCCTATTGCAACTATTCTTCGATCTGTAGGGTCTTTTTTTTAAATAGCTGCACCTCCAGATTCAAAAACCATCCCGTACCATGTACATATATATATGCTATATGACAAGGGTTGCGGAAACGATAACTACCCTATAAAATTTAAAACAGAAAAAAAGATTTGTGTAAAAATATAGTTCATAAATAGCTCGTTTATTTATACTTCTATACAATTTTGTTCTAACGGGGGCCGTAAATTTTTGAATAGAGAAAAAGTAATACGTGTTCTGGAATTACATACATGTGTTTCTTAACTTTAGGCAGTTATAACCGTCCCATATCTCGTTTTTTGATGAAAATATATATATATATATATATATATATATATATATATATATATATATATATATATATATATGTACATGTTTTAAATATAATCTTGTGATGGATACAGGAGGGCTATTTAAAATAAGTGTTTTTAGTATTGATCCCAAAAATGCTTTCTCGTATGTCCAATGTGAGTTTAATGTGATGGAAATGTATCACGATTGGATAAAGCACAACCAATTAATAACCGATTGCAAATGATACTGCCAGTTTTATCCCAGGCTGACAGCTTTTTATCAATTAAACACAATAATAATGGCTGAAATCTTAATCAATTATACTCATTATGGGCAACTATATACCTATTGGGTTTTCCCGTTTTTAAAACGTTACTGTAATAAAGTTTGAAATTAACCAGCTGACTGCAACTAATAAGAACGTAATCACTCCAAAATTGCCACTATAAACTTTATTACTAATAAATTTCAATTTAAAATAATACATTTATATCCTAAATTTTGTCTTGTAAACAAAACTAAACCTAATTTAATTTAGTATTTTAATCTAAATAAATTTTTATAGAAAGCAACATAAAAGAATTGGATATACTAGGGCCTTAGTTTATTCAACACCATACCTGCAGGCTATAGAATATTCCTATGATCAGTTCAAAAAGACAATAAAAACATTTAAATGAAAAGACAGTACAATGTACAAAATACATGATTTTCATGAGCTATTTGGCTATGTAGCACATTGTATAACATGTTAGTGGAAAAAAATAACTTTATTGTTTGTATAGTTATTTAGCTTAAGTGTGTTTAGTAAAATTGACAAAGTTTTCCAGTTAACGCTGTGTGGATATAGAGTTCAAAACAAGGCTTGTGTTTTAGGATCCCCTCTCCTACCTACGGAGTTTTTAAGGTATTTTTAATTGTTAGTGGGGGGAGGAAGGGGGTTAGAAACTGTCTGTATATTTTTTTTAGATATTGTTATGTGAATACTGTTAGTTTTGTATATATTCACCCAAGTAGATATGAATATGAGGGTTTTCTAGCGCACTTTTGGAGTAAACAGAAAATCAACGTAAAATACTGTTTAAAGGACAATAAACTAATCTGTAACTCACGAATGAAAAATTAACCGAATCTATAGCTGTTTTTACTGTTCATTGTAGGCTTCTAATTTCTAAGCTGTTTTAATGAAAAAAATCCTGAAATCTTCGAAATCTTTATTCCACGAAGTTAATTGTAACACAGTCTTTATCTTTAATAGTCTTCTTTCCAGTAACAACCAAGTGTAATTTTTCATTTTTGTTCAATTCTTTAATCTTTTTTTCATCCAAAACAGTCAAAAATCTGTTTGGTAAGTGTACTTTACAATCTTCTAACTCGGCAATTATAGTCATCCCAAATTTATATCTTTCAGTTTCTCCAAATTCAAAATCTTATATTTCTTTTTTTCTTCTAATTCCATTAATTTCTTATACTCTTTGAATCTTAGTTCACCAACTTCATTCAGCTCCTTTTAGTAGCTCCATTAATTTAGTAGGAAGAAAAATTTAGTAACAAAAATTGAAAATCAATATTTTTTAAATACAAAATCCCGGGGTTTTATATTTGACCCTAAAACACGGTTTTTAGGGTCAAAATCGCGCATCTTAATGTGCAAACACACTAGAGTTTTTTTGAAAAATCCTTAAAATCTACTGAATTATTGCGGATTTTAACCATAAAAAGTTGATTTTTTACCTTAATAAATAAAAAAGATATTTTTACTAAATAGTGAAAATTGAAGCATTCAAAAATTTTCCTTAATAAATGGCGGGTGACAAAATGTCATGTCCATTCTGCAAAAAAGAAATTTTAAGAAGAAACTTCGATCGACATTACAACTCAAAGATTCACTTAAAGAACAAAGACATTTACTACAAGGAATTGAATCATTTAAGACAATGGGCCAAAGAAAATCAAATTGACGATCACGAAAAGATGTTCAATAATTGAACAATTACGAGAATTAAAGAGAAATTTCAAAGTTGAAAAGAAAAATCTCCAATCTATTTAATGATGAAAAAATTAATTCAATCGCTGAAAAATTGGCTATCGAAAACTAATGATAAAACCAAAGTCTGAAATGATCGAAGAAATTGATAAACACAAATCTGAAAATATCATTGATGTAGAAGTTTTTATCGTCTATACACGGTCTTTTCAAGCAATAACATTTTTAACGAATTTTTAAACGATAATTTCATACCACTTTACAAATATCTTTCTATTTTTGCGGCCAGAGATTAAGAGTTTAAATAGAAAAATTTCAAGAAACTGTGAAAAAACAGTAAAGGATATATCTCTTTGGAATGTGAATATGAACGAACTTTAGTGAACGGTGAAACACAAAACTTGTCCAATGTACTTTACTATAAAAGCAGACGAGATCTTTTGACATAAACGACTTTATTTCTAAACAATTTAATAAATTAACACATCGAGAACAGACAAATCATCCAAATCGAGGTTCTGGATGGACATTTAAAACGCTGTAAACAACTGATTTTGAGCCTTAATTAAACACGAATTTATGAACGCAGGATCATATATCGATTTACCAAAGAAAATCAAAGGATAAGAAAGCTTGTATAAAATATCAAAAATAAAGATGATTATTGCTTTATTTATTCTATCCGATGTGCTATTGAAAAACCCGAAAGAGAACTGCGAAAAGATCAAAACAATATGAAAAATTTTGTAATGACGAGATAATTTTCAGGTTTCGAGTATCCAATGTCTTTAAAAGATATACAATTATTTGAAAAAACGAAGCAGTAAAGCAAAGTATAATTATCCGAAAATGTCTGTAAATGTCTATAGTTTTGATGAAAAACTCAATATTGTTCCGTTGCAAAATTTCAGAAGTTTATGACGCCAAATTAGAAATCAATTTATTGTATGTAAAACAAGATGAAAAATCTCATTATGTTTTGATAACAGATTTAAACAAACTTGTATTTTCTCAGTTATCTAAGTGTAAAAATACAAAAATTTCTATGCAGAAGATGTTTTATGCCATTTTCTACAAATCTGGAGATTTTAACAGACCATTTAGAAATTTGTAAAAAATCACGAAGTTTGTAAGCCAATTATGCCGTTTTCCAGGTCAAACAACAACATTTACTAATTATCAAAAGAAAAGTTTAGCCATCCGGTTACGTTATTTATATGGATTTTTGAAAGCATATTAGAGAAGATTCCCACATTGCAAAAACAATCCGCAAAAATCGATCACAACCAAGATTCAGAAGCACATTCCATATGGTTTTACTCTATACTTAGTGTCTAATGTGACCAATCGTATGTACAAAGCCGATATGTTTATCGAGCAAAAAATGAAGAAGATTTGCCAAAAATGTTCCTGCAAAATTGTTTGAAGAACTTAATAAATTATCGAAATACATAGCTAAAAAAGTATAATTCTAAGAATAAAAATACCTATGAAATTGACCGAAGAAGAAGAAATTGCATATCAAAATTCAAATCTTTGCCATATTTGTGAATGTGAGGGTTTTTGATAATCAAACAAGAAAAAAAAGTACGAGATCATTGTCATTTAACAGGTAAATTTAGAGGTTCAGCTCATTTATCTTGTAACTTGGAATCTCAAATTTTCCTCAGAATATTCCAGTTTTCTGTCACAATATGTCAAGTTATGATACTCATTTGTACGTAAAAGAGTTGGGCAAAACAGTATGGTAATGTTGATTTGATCGCAAAACACCGATGAGAAATATATAAATTATTCAGTAAATTCAGGATATGGGGAATAATGAGTTTGAAGATGATAAACCAAGAAAGTTCATCAAGTTTTCTTTCGTAGACACGTTTCAGATTTATGGCATCGTCTATTGAAAAGTTAGCTAAAAATCTAAAGAGAGAAGACTTCAAACATACAAATCATTTTATACAAGATGGTCTGAACGCAATTTCTAGATAGACAAACCAAATGACGAAGAAGAAATCTTTAAAAATTCTATCTTGGAAAAAGGAATATTTCCCTATGAATTTATCGATAGTATTGAAAAACTTGATTACACAGAAGAATTGAGAATTCAAGATTTCTATTCACTTTTGACAGACGAGAGCATATCTGAGAAAGATTTTCAACCCTACTTAAATGTATGGAACAAAATTAAAAGTAAAAAATCTAGGAAATTACTCCGATCTCTATAACATTCAAGATGTTTCTATTGCTCGCTGATATCTTTGAAAATTTCAGAAACATTTGTTTGAATTGCTATAAGCTTGATCCAGCACACTATTTAACAAGCTCCCAGTCTTGCTTGGGATGCTATGTTAAAATTAACGCAGATAGAAATTACAATTAATTAGTGATTATAACATGTATTTGATGATCGAAAAAGGTATTCGCGGAGGCATTTCTCAGTGTATTAAACGATATGTGAAAGCAAATAACAAATATTTAAAAGATTTTGAATAAGACAAACCCCGAAAACTATTTGTTGTACGTCGATGCAAACAACCTTTATGGCTATGGTCTGATGCAAAATTTAACCATTCAACGATATCAAGTGGAATGGATCCAAAAACTTACACTACTGCAGAATGGAGAGAAACAATTTTGGAACTCACTGGCGACGAAGATTATGGCTATATTCTCGAAGTCGATCTAGAATATCCGAAGAATTTACATGAAAATCATAAAGATTTGCCTCTTGCTCCAGAACATTATAACAACAAACTTTGCACAACTCTACTGGATAAAACTGAATATGTTTGTTCATTCGAGAAAATTTGAAATTCTATCTGGAACAAGGAATGGTGTTTAAAAACATGTGAATAGAGTTTATTGCATTCGATTCAGAAGCCTTTTATGAAAGATTACATTGATTTTAATACTAGTATGAGAACCAAAGCTACAAGCGACTTTGAGAAAGATTTTTTACAAGCTGATGAACAACTCTGTTTTTTGGAAAATCTATGGAAAATGTGAGAAACAGATGTGATTATTAGACTAGGAAAATGAAGAATTTTCAATGAAAACAAGCTAAGAAAACAAATTTTCAAATGCTTTAACATCTTTGACGACAACTGTATAGCGAGTCACATGTACAAGCCAGAAAGTTAAATTTAAACAAGCCAATCTACATAGGTTTTTCAGTTCTTGACCTTTCAAAATTGTTTAATGTACGAGTTTTTATTACAACAAATTAAAGAAGTTTGATCCAGATTTGAATCTGTGTTACATGGACACAGACAGTTACTTTCCTAGAATTGAAACGTGATCCTTACAAAAATTATTAAAGAAAATATAGATGATTTCGATACGAGCGATTATCCAAAAGATCACGAATGTTTCGCTACTAAAAACAAGAAGGTAATAGGGAAATTCAAAGACGAACTAAATGGGGAAATCTTAGAAGAATTTTGTGGTTTGAGGTCAAAGATGTACTTGTACAAATATCTAGACAAAAATCCAGTTAGGTGTAAAGGAATTAAGAGAAGCGTTGTAAATTAAAAACAATAAAATATCGAAAACTTGAAGAGATGTTTGTTTGAAGATAAAGAAGAATTTAGAGAGATGACAGTAATCAAAAGCTATAAACATGATTTGTATACCATCACCATAAACAAGCTGGCACTGAACGCTAAAGATGATAAGAGAAATGTCCTAGAAAATAAGATCGATACAGTAACCGTATGGATATAAAGGCGAAGCAAAATCTAATATAATTAGATGAGTTAAATAAACTTGGAAACTTTGACATGTAAATGGAAGATGATTTGATTCACTGCCACAAATGCAAGAAAAAAAAACGAAAAATATAGATTCTAAAATCGTTCAAACTCAAAACGGATTGTATAGAATTGCAGCAAAATGTTCAAAATGTAAGACAAATAAGAGTAAATTTATAAAGAATCCCAAATGAAAAACAAGTAAAGAAAGAATCTAAGAATAAGGAAGAAATCGAGATTGAAGCTAGAGAAATTCATGCACCAGTACGAAAAGAAGTTTAAAAAGAGAAAAATTATAACATTAGGAATTGACGAATTTATGGTGCAGCAGATTTAGTTATAATGTCTAACTATTCGGATCAAAATGATGGATTCAAGTATATGTTTAAATGTTATTGATACTTTCTCAAAATATGCTTGGTCAAGAGCTATCAAAAGAAAAAACGGCAAGGATATTTCAAAAGCTTTCGAAGATATAGTAAAAGATGCCATAAGGATCAATCACAAAACCTCCTAACCTACTTCATACAGATAAGGGTTTAGAGTTTAAAAATAAAAGAAATTTAACGATGTTTTGAGGAAATACAACATTAAGATTTATCATACTGAAAACGAAGAGAAAATCAAGTATTGTAGAGAGATATAACAGAACTCAAAATGAGAGAATGAAAGTAATTTTTGAGATTAATAAAAACTTTAAATGGATCGATATTCTTCAAAAAATCGTAAACAATTATAACGATACAGTTCACAGCACAATCAAAATGAAGCCCAAAGTCGTAGATAAGGATGCAGAAAAGGAGTTATTAGAGACCGTTTTCAAGTATGTTTCCACCAGAAATTCACACGAAAAACTAAATTTAAAGTCAATGATCATGTAAGAATTGTTAGTAAAAAACAAACATTTTCGAACAAATATAAGAACAATTGGTCAAGAGAAATCTTTGTGATTTATCAAATTAATAACACAGATCCTGTAACTTATAGTATAAAAGATTTAAATAATGAAGAAATAACCGGAAAGTTTTTATGAATATGAATTGAGAAAGTCAAAGATTTTTTCTATATAAATGGAGGCTCAAAAGAAGAAAAAAATGTTCAATGTGCAAAGAAATAAAAGGTTTTTTTGAAGCTTTTTTATAAAGTGATAAAAGTAGAAAAGATGGAATTATTTATAATTGTAAAGATTGTTATAGGAAGTATCATAAATGAGCTGTAATGATAAAATAGAAAAATTAACTTTGGAAGAGAAAGAATGTCTTAAATGTAAAGAAACTAAAAAAAATTTCAGAGTTTAATAGTCATCACTATAGTAGAGATAAGAAAGACTCATATTGTAAAGATTGTGTAAAGAAGAATCACCATAGATTATATTATGAAGATACTCAATGTGAATGTGGAAGAACTATAAAATGGTTAAATAATTATCAAAAACATTTACAAACAAAATATCATAATTCAAGAGTTTTTTGTAAAATTGAGTAACATTTTCATCGTGTAATTTAGATATTCTATAAATCAGTCGAGATTCAGTCATATTTGTGGTAAAATGATTTCCGTTGTATAAGATATTCAAAGATTCTTTTCATTTGGTTTATACAGATTGATAGAATTTGGTTCGTCATCAATGAACAAAAATCTCTAATTCAGGATAATTTATTTTTATATGTTTTAATCGTTTGGTATTTCTCGTTTCTGAGCTCTGATAACGTAATAAGGATATTCCCACATGTGATTCTTCTTAATTAAACACAAAAACATGGTGTTTTTTCTTATCAAAATCCTTTACAAACAAGATCTGGTTTCATTAACTCCATTCGCAATTCTTGATTTCTCTATTTTCAATGATTTCATTTCATCTTTAATTTGTAACTGTTTTTATTTCATCTTTTAACTGCTTATTTTCGTTTTTTGAGTTTGTACTCACCATATTTTCTAATGGAAGGTAATACTTCTTTCGTAACCCAATTTTTAAACAATTTCGCTTCTGGTTTATGCGATCTCAAAATTAAAAGATAAAGTCCAGATTCATTAACGAAAACAGTGTTATTTTGGAAGTTTGAAGGTAAGCTATTTATAGCCCCCCTTATATTTAGATTAAAATAGAAGTTTTTATCATCTTCGTCAACGTTTTATTCTGATCGTTTTGCATAGTATTTTCATATTCTAGAATTTTTGCTACGTCTTTAGCCTTAAACCAGATCACATTGTTTTCGTCAACAATCGTAAAGATATGTTTGTTATTGAATTTTAGTTGATTATTGAGTAGGTCTACAACTGACTCCATTTAGATAGAAAAGAAATTTAAACTAGTAATTTTTTATTTCAGTATAAAGTCCAGATTCATTAACGAAAACAGTGTTATTTTGAAAGTTTAAAGGTAGTCTATTCAATAGACCCCCTTGATGTATGTCTTTAAACATTGATTTTATCATCATCAACGTTTAATATTATTGCTTGTCTCGTGTTTTCATATTCTAAAATTTTTGTAAGAGCGTCGAAATCGACGCCCTTGTCAGAATCTATGTTTTCAAAGCTTTTTTTGTATTTTTCTTTAACATTGTCTTTATTCGTATTTTTTGTGAATATTTGTGAGGTGGCCCTCGAGGGCTACCTTATCTTTTAGATAAAAAGTATTGGTATTTATCATCATTAATCAACTCGTTTTGAAAGTTTGAAGGTAAGAACGATTCGTTTCCCCCCTTGATTCATCATTCTTTCGACAATCTTAAATATATTGTTGTTTTACTCTCATTATTTAATAGATTTCCTTCAGAGTCTTGAATAATCAGAACGATTTTTTGAATTCTTTTAATATTTTTTCTAATTGGAAATATAATCGATTTCATTCGGTTTTTCACTGATTTTTGATCCATAAGCAACATTTGGGAAAAAAGTGTACAACATTTCAGATTCTTTGTGTAAGTGTTCGGTATGATTTTCAAAACTATGTTCAACGAGATTACAATGCACTTCAATTACATCGAACGGTCTAAATTTTGGCGTTTTTATTCCTAAAATATACCTGATTTGGCTCAATAGTTTTCTTGAACAAACCCTAATAAATCTACAATAATTGCTGAAAACATTATTCTTACTGGTTGATTTTATTTGAATTTTTATTAGAGAGATAATTTTTTTGCATTTCAAAACTTGTTTTCGTCAAAGTTTAAAGATTTATCTGATTGTTTGAATGTTTTCAGATAATTTTTAAGGGAATTTTTTATTTGATCGAAAGTATAATATCCTTTGTTTAAACCATAATATTTTTGTTACGTTTCTTCTCACTAAATCCCTATACAATAAGGAGAACTTTCAACTAATATTTATTACAAAATTGTTCAGAATAAAAAACCGCTTAAACCGATAAAATAATTTGATTCTTCCTCTAAGTGTATAGGATGTTCCAAGTTTAAAAACTAATTTAGAGCTTTCTGAAGTCAACTTGAACAGCTTCATTTTCGCAAACGTTGCTTCAAGATGAAAATCTTCTATTTAAATGGAGAAATTTTTAAAGCAAAAAGATCAGATAAAACTTCAAACGTTTGAAGAAAATAAGAAAGATCAACCAATCAGATTGTTAATTGTTGGTTCAAGTGGATGTGGAAAAAACAACTTTATTATTGAATTTTATCTACAATAGGTTGATTCCTTATTCCAATTTGTATGTTTTTAGTAAATCTTTAGAACAAGACGCCTATAAAAAATTACAAGAAAGATTTGAAAATATTGAGAAAAACTTAAAACAAAAAAATATCACATTTTTTATAATGCTTCTGAGGACATAGTTCCGTTAAGCGAATGTAAACCCAATTCGTTAATCGTTTTTGATGATTGTATTTTGGAAAATCAGGACGTTATTAAGGAATATTTCGTAATGTCTCGTCACAAAAACATATCTTGTATCTATCTTTCCCAATGCTTTTCAAAGGTTGATAAACAAGTTATAAGAAATAACCTGAATATGTTGTGTATTTTTAAGCAAGATGATCACTATTCGAGAAAGATTTATAACAATTATGTGGGGATCTGATATGAGTTTTTTAACCACTTTATTGAGTTATGTGATAAAATTTGGAAGGAAGACTACGGATTTTTAACTATTAATCTAACTTTGAAGCCTAAAAGTGGTAAATATTTGAATAAATTTTTCCAATATAAACGTGGTGATAATCTAGTTGTTTTCATGTTTTTTACGTTCACGTTTACGTTTCGTGTTCTCGTTTTTTACGTTCCACGTTTCGTGTTCTCGTTTCGTGTTCACGTTTCCACGTTCCACGTTTCGTGTTCTCGTTTTACGTTCCACGTTTCGTGTTCTCGTTTCGTGTTCACGTTTCCACGTTCCACGTTTCGTGTTCTCGTTTCGTGTTCACGTTTCCACGTTTCCACGTTCCACGTTCACGTTTTACGTTCCACGTTCACGTTTTACGTTCCACGTTCACGTTTTTACGTTCCACGTTCACGTTCCACGTTCACGTTCACGTTTTACGTTCCACGTTCACGTTTTACGTTCCACGTTTCACGTTTTACGTTCACGTTCACGTTTTACGTTCCACGTTCACGTTTTACGTTCCACGTTCACGTTTTACGTTCCACGTTCACGTTTCGTGTTCACGTTTCCACGTTCCACGTTTCAAAATTTTCCTAAATAAATGGTGAACGTAACTTCTGAAGAAGCGAAAAAACTTGATCAAATCGAAAAGAAATTAATCAAAGAATTTAAAGAACAGATTCGAATTGATGAAGAAGAACAAGAACTTATTCAAAAAATTAATCAACCTGTAACTTCTGCAATAAAAAATGTTGAGGGCAAAATTGAAAATGTTTTAAGCGATAATCAAAATTTAATGAATTTGGTTCCAGTTGTACGACAATTTGCCGATATTTCGATTCCAGAATCTGAGTTTGAATTGCCAAAAATTACCATCTTCAACACCATTTAGACCTAGAATCATTGAAGACTCTACCATAGTTGAACCAATAAGTCCTGGAACAACGGATATAATAATTGGTGAAATTGGTAAAAAATTCCTTCCTAGAGCGAAGGATGATAAATTTGGTTTGTATTTTGATAGAAAAAAGAAAAGTTTTATGATTGGAAATTTACCCGTTAATTTTGAACAAAATGATATAATTATTAATGAAAAAAATGTACGAAGGTACTCAAGGTTTATGGAGATTATTAACAGACAATGACGTTCCAAAAGATAATTTATATTCTGAAGAAGATTTGAAAAAGTATACAGAAATTTTATGGGAATCTGACTCAATTTACAAAAATAATGATCCATCTACTAAGAAGCCTAAGTCAAGTAGAGGTAAAAAATATATCAATTTGATTAAACCAATTTGGGAAAAACGAATCGAAGGATCAGGTGTAAGAAAATACAATGATAATAAGATTGAGTACAGATATATCGACGATTTGACAAAACTCGATGGAATTATTAATTATATTTATGCTCAAGAGAAGGCTGGAAACAACAATTTTTTGAACGAAAAGAAAGCGATTAAAGATTTTATTTCGAACAAACTTGATGAATTGATTGAAAAACCTGATGGAATTAAATATTTAAAGCGAGTTTTGCCAGCAATAACTTCATCTATGATTGAAGGTAGCGGACTTTTGAATGATTTTATCAACAATTTACCTTTTGAATTACACGTACCAACTTACCAGTATCTGGGGCCTGGCACAAAACTCGAAAAAAGACTACAAAAGAGGTATAAATAAATTAGATCAAGCTGCTATGGAACACGATATTTTTTATGCAAAACATAGTGACACAAATTCCAGACATATAGCAGATAAAGTTTTGCAGGATAAGGCAATGGATAGATTTTTATCAAAAGATGCTAGTTTAGGTGAAAGATTTGTTGCACTTCCAACAGTTGGAGCAATGTTTTTGAAGAGAAAACTAGGAATGGGAATTGAAGAGAACTTGAAATTTTAAACTATATAAATGGAGGTGAATGTAAATTTCAGCAAAAATCAGAAAGAAAAAATAAAATCCGCTTTTAAGAAGAAAATACCCGTTAGTATTCAATTTAAAATAGATCAACTAAAAAATGGCGAAGATAAGATATTTTTAACAAATAGACAATACAATAAACTCGAAAAACATAAGAAAAACAATAAAGGAACCAGAATAGAATTTTCTTATAATCAGTTGAAAGAACTTAAAAATGGTGGACTTTTGAAAGATTTATTAGATTTTGGAGAAAATATTCCAGTTGTTAAAAATGTTGTTTCCTTATGTTCGTAAAGCTGCTCCAATCGTTAAAAAAGATGTGATTCCTATTGTTCGAAACATTTTAAATTGGTTAGATAAAGAGTTGGAAGATGTTACAGGATCTGGATTAGATGAAAAAACTTTGAATTACGTGAAATCAAACATCGGAAAAAAAAATTTGAACCTTTAACATTCGGGGAATTGGAAGAAATCTGCAAAAATATTAAACATTTTAGAGGAATCTTCATGAGAGATACATTACCTGAAAAAGTTAAGAAATTTTGAATGTGGAATTGTGAATTTAGACTCGATTATGGGAAGTGGAACGCATTGGATTTGTTATTATAAAAATGATAAGAATGCATGTTATTTTGATTCGTATGGAAGAATTGAGGACAAACCACCTATAGAATTGATTAAAAATTTGAAAAAATCAAGCGTTTACTACAATGATTCCTCAGATTCAAGACTATAAAGATCCCCCAATTTGTGGTCATTTATGTGTTTTTGTTTTGAATGAACTGGCTGAAGGTAAAGATTTTAAAGAAGTTGTCAACAAATTATTGCTTAATAAATATGGATTCACGAAATATTTTTGACGTGTTTGGAACACAAAATTATTCAAAATGAAGATAATAGTTTTGAATTTTGATAGTTTGAGGAATGAGTTTGATAACAAATTAGAAAGTTTATTACAAAACCTTCCAGATTTAGATATGTTTGCTGTCGAGATTGAAGATTTTAAAGCAGAATATGATAACAAACTTGCAAATTTCATGAGTTCAAATGAAGTTGCTGATAAAATAAAAACATTGGAAAAAGAAGTTGATGATGGTGTAAAAAAATTATTTACCAATTTAATGTCTCATATCGAAAAAGCTGATGAAATTACTGAAGCGATCAAAGTTGAAAAGAATTATGTTAGTTTGGCTAATAAGAAAAGAATTGTCGGTGTTCGACCTGGTATTGACAAACATGATGTTGTTGTTAAAGAACAAATTTTAAAACCTCTAAAATTATCAGAAAACATCGATATTGTTGATTTACATGATCCGAATGTTAAAAATGCCTTAGATTTTTAAAGGAAAAAGAATTAGCGGTGTTAGTAAAGGAATTAATCCATTTGATGTTGTTGTAATGATTCAATTAGAAGATCCTATTAAAATGTTTAATGAACTAAAACAAAATTATGAGAATCATAAACAGCATGTTAAAGATTTTACAACAGAAGTCTATGAAAAACTTGATGAAAGAAGTAAAAGATCAGTAGACGATGTTGGTGAAATTAATGAAAAAACTTACTAGATTTAAAGAGTCTTTTGATAAGTTTAGTTTAGATGCTACGAAAACTTTTGAGAATATTGGTCATAAATTTGTTGAATACAATGATTCTTATGCTGTCAAATTTCAAAAATTAGAAGAAAACTTTAATAAATTTAAAGAAGATGTTGTTATAAGTTTTAGAGCCATCGACATCAGATTTAATGGATTAGGCGGCTATGATGACAAAATTTCTCCTTTATAAATGGCGCTCATATATTGTGTGAGGTGTAAGGCAAAAACTGCAACAAATGATATAAAATATTACGCAAATATCAATGGAGTTAAAAGAATTTCTGGAAAATGTGCTGAATGTAACGCAAAAAAGAGCCAATTTATAAAAACTTGATTTTGAAATTTTTTCTTAATAAATAGAGATAGGCGGGACATTACAGTGCTTTCGATCTTTTTATAATGCAACACGAAAGAGATTTGAAAAAAGAACATTGGGATGATATTTCTCAAAAATATGAATTATCCGAAGATATGATGAGATTATACGTAAACAATTGAATTGGTGATAACATTGCAAAATATATCAAAATCCTGTCCCCAGAGTTCATTCAAGAAAATATACATTATCAATTAAAAGATTCATATGTCCTGTTCTTTGCCTCTATCAACACTTGAGTATAAAGTTTTTGGATGAAAATAAAGATACAGTTGATTTGGAACATTATTATAGATAGCGGTTACTATCCTGTGCAGATTTTATTGAAATATGTGACCGAGATCGCAAAAATTTAAGGAACAGAATCCTGAATATGACGAAGTAGATCATTATAAAAAATGACTAAAATCTTTTCTTATCGACTTATACATGATGTTTAAAATTTCTAAATTTTCTCTTATTAAATGGTGGACTACAAAAAAGTATTCAGGCGATATTGAAAGGGCGGAGTTTTTAAAAATTTCTATCCAATTAGTAAACAACATTTGAATGAACCGAATAAAAGAACTGAGTTTAATATTGATTTTGGAGATAACTTTTGCTCGTCTAACTTCCAGTTTTATATTTCTGGAACTTTAACAAAACAAGATGGGTCAAGCATATCTTGGAACTGATAATGTTAGATTAATCGATAATTTTATACCGTTTTTATTTTCTAAGATTGAAGTAAGAAAACACAATAAATTGATAGAAGAAGTCGAAAACTGTGGTCAATTAAGCACTATTAAAGGAACCATTTGTTATTCCAAAAGTGATGTATTTTCAAACAGTATTTGAATCAAACTTTTAAATTTGGACAATTTGAAGCGGTCGGTGATTTAGCACATTTCGGCTTAGGATTTTTTTGAAAATGTTACTATTCCGATCTATTAAAGGAGGATTTTATCTAAGTTTTATAAGAGCAGAAGACGATGATGTGATTCTGAAGACTGCAAACTGGAAATGTTATGCCTGTTGAATGGTAAAATTACAATTAACGAGTTTTTCATTAGAGTTCCGATGATTGATTACAAAACCACGAGTAAAATTCAGTTGATTGATGAAATTATAAAATCTCAAAAACATCACGTTTAATTTTCTAGATTGGCAATGTATTGAGCAAAAAGGTATTTCCGGAACAACTTATTCGTTCGATATCACAAATATTTATAGAAATATCTTCAATCCTAAATTTGTTATTATAGGTTTTTCAAACAGATAGACAGAAATAATCAAGAGAAAAATCCTTCAAAGTTTGAATAGTTTGGATGTAAAAAATATCAGAGTAAAATTGAAATGGTTCTTATTATCCAGATGAATTACAAAATTTAAACATTTCGGTGGTCTTTTCAGAATCATGTATCAGATGTATCAAGATTTTAAGAAAGTTTACTACAAAAATATGGAAAATGTATTACAACCCCAAAGAATTTATAGCAAATAGACCCATTTATGTCATTGATACAACAAAGAGTTTGACAAATATTTTCTAAGTTCAAAGAACGATATAATTATCAATATGGATTTTCAAAAAGCTGTTTAACAAACGCGATTTGTTATGTGGTTGTGGTTTCTGAGAAATTTTTATCATATGACGTGATTAAGAACGATATTAGAGAAATTCAGTAGTTAATGATGTTCATATTGTTCTCTTTCATTCCTTCTAAAACTTCAAAAATATACTCTTTCGCTGATGAAAAATCTCGAATTTCTTCCGGAATAATCTTTGTAATCATAAACAAAATATCCTAAATAGTTGTACAGATAGAATGAAATTATTTCTTTTTATCTCGGTAGTTGAAATATAAACATAAACATTTGCGCTGAAAAAATTTATATCTCGGCAGACTTAGTTTCCATAGCTTCCATTTATTCTTTTTGTAAAAATGGAAGAGTATAATGCCAACTGTTACAAGTGTTATAATAGAGGAGAAATTATTGATAAAAGATTAGTTTGTAGAGATTGTAAATTTTAATTTTGTACGAAAGACCTAAACCTAGGAAATTTCCGAAATAAAATTAACATATTTGAATAACCTGCTTATGAAATTACAATACGGAGACAAGAAGCAAACACATTTTGTTACAGAATTTAGAAAACAGAACAAAAATCTTTACTTATCTCTTGGAACCGTTGACAAAATTATTTTCCTTTTCAAAGAATACATTAGGTTTGTAGGTTTTAAATACACACGTTTATTATGAGAAGGATTTTACCTATAATCTTTCACTATTTGGACATTGAATTTGACTACGATTTTAAACCTGAAATCTTTGATGATTTTATAGTACATTTGGAGAAAGTAAATGAAGAACCTCGTGAAAAAGAATGCGGTTTTACTCACATTCTCCCCGACTTCTCGAGTGATTGTTAGCAAATTTCATTATTTCCGTTTATAGATTTTTTATTAAGATTTCTGGATTTTTTCATTAAAACAGCTTATAAAATGTAGAAGCAAACATTGAACAGTAAAAACAGCTATAGATTCGGTTATTTTACATTCGTGAATTTCCTGTTTGATTTCTCAGATTTGTTTATGGTTCAATGGACAGTATTTTCCGTTGGTTTTCTGTTTACTCCAAAAAGTGCGCTAGAACCACTCATATTCATATCTACTCACCCAAATACATATGAGTTACTTCGAGCCCGTTAATTGCTAATATTAATTTATTAATAGTTTTAGTTGTTTAATGGTAAACGTGAAATTATGAAACACAGTGCTTAAAAATATATTAATAAAAACTTCAACAGAAGTAAAGTTTGTTCTCCAGGAAAGTATTACATAAAAAAATATTTATGAATAAAATCGAAATTAAAATACTGTCTTCTAAACAAATGGAAGTTTCAAAATATTATTTTCAAGTTAAAATCAACTTTAAAAAATACATATTTACAAAATTTAATCCATATCCTACTGTAAATTCGAATGGTGTATTATAGTTTATAGATTTCATATCTATATAAAGATAAAGATATAAAATATAAATCTTATGTATATAAAGGGCAGTTGACATTTGGAAAAAATTATGCCTCTTCTCTGAAATTTCATTAACTAAAGCATTTTCGTAAATAACAAACCCCCATAGAGGTAAACATATCAAAAAGTAACCCTTACAATTTGTTTGTTTTTTTTTTAATTAAGACGTTCTTATTTCTTTCAAAATGTAATTTTACACACACTTGTTTTGTTATCTCAAAAAGAAATACAATATTTTTCATAAATATTAACATCATTTGCAGTAAGAAAGGGTTGGGTACCCCCAAATAACTACATTTCATGTCTTCCATTTTCATGATGTCCTAGAAAGATTTAAATTTTACAAACACATTCTGCATGGCTACATAATAAAAGCATTGACTTAAGAGATGAACCATGGATTTAAATAAGGGTGCAATATCCAGTCAAAAAGACATATTTGGAACATTTTTACTAAGCAACAAGTACTGGATATATTTTGATTTATTTGGTATTTATAATATTACAATATTACTATTTTCTAATGTTTAATCACTCTGGGCTGGACCGGTAATCTTGATGTATCCAGGACACCTCATTGGTGTCGTGGGTTACTTCCTGTGCCGTCGCCGCTCTCCGTCATCCTCCAATCGACCGTCCACGGTCCGCACAGTACACTCTTCACTCCCATTCCATATTGAAAGGAAAATTTCCACAAATTGTTAGAAGAGAAGTGAGGTTCAAAGGCTCCTGTGTAACAATGTAGTCAAGTTTGCTCTGAAATTGTCGGTAAAGAGCGATTCGTGTATTTCATGCTTGTTACATGTACTCGTCTACTATATCACTAAAAAAATCTAAACATAGCTTCCGAGTAAAAAACACATCGACCAAATAAGCCTCAAGAGCATTTTGCGCACCCCGGAAACACACCATGAAGCCTACCAGTCTATGATTTCAGCAGTTCCACAAACCCGCCATAAACAACATATCAGTTTCTCCTGGGAAAATTCACCACCCCTGTCCAAACGACCAAATATGTCATACCGCTCCCTTGCTTTGAAGGTCAGTCAAAGAGCAGGTACTCAGCAGTTTTCATCCTGCTGAAGGACACATTCTTCATAGCGGTTCCTCTTGAAGGATGCCACCTCTGTGAAGATGCTTCCTCAGGTGACCATGCCCCGTGATAAAACCAATAACCTGAGAAGTCATTGATCTATTTAATGAGAGGAGGTCCGACGCCACCCTGGAGGAAGGCATCTGTAATACCCACTCTGCTAATTCTCAAGCCCGAATGCAACCTCCACCTTCTCTCATGCTCCACGCGAACCCATTTCGAGATATCCCTAGAGGAATCACACCTTGGAACGCGCAGAATGGTTGAGGGCCCATTATAATTGTCGCTGAGCCCCGGTTGGCCCAGGGCATCTGCAGGCTAGTCAAAATGTGTATTTTATTTAACGTATTGTTGTTTGCATTCATTAGTTGACTGTATATTTGCACTTTTACATCTGATATACTATATGGGGTGGATTTATCACAGTTCAAGTTTGTATCACAGCAGGGGTGATTCTAGTTATTTCTATCTTTTCCAAAAAGTGAAACATATAATATGATAAGAGTAATATTGCTATGATGTTACTGTTGAAAATGTATATGATAGAGTATTTTTTTTCAATGATACCACTAATAACTAAATCGGGAAATATATTCCCGATTGCATACCGTATGTAACTTTCAAAGGTTGGTAGCTTTGCAAACATGGGAGAGATAAGGGAGATTGCAGATATTGGAATATCTGTTAACACCCTGTTTGGTTTCATCATAGCACATTGTAATGGAAATGGGTTGCATTGAGAAGTATTTGTAGCTTAGTGTAATGAATGGCAAAGTGTTACGTGGGTGATCAACATGTGAAGTTTCCGTTGTTCAGGTTTCTAGAATCGAGGTTTATTACTGTTAGTCCAGTCAAGGACCACTTTTCCATGTATTTATCCCATAAAGCACCGTTTTTTCATAAATATTTTAAAAATCTAACCTGTGGTGGTGGATTAGCCACTTTTTTCGAGGGTGAGCAATTTTGAATTATACATAAGTACGGAAATCGATAAATTGGACCAGTCATAAGCAACTTTTGTTTTTCATGACAGTCATTAGTTTTCGCCTTATTCACCAGTGAAAATTGTTGGTTTTTAGGCAAAATCATGCTTTCAGATGGTTTTTCTTACTGTAAAAATATGCATTTTCATTTACATAATCGAAAAACTGCTAGAGAGTAAACTTTATAGCTTATAAAAACAACAAATCATGTATTTATGATATATGTAGACCCAATACAAATGGAATTATTATTGCTTGATGTGAAAGTTTGATTTGTCACTCTTAAACCCCAAAATGGAAATTTTCTACATTCAAATAGCTAAAAACTAACGAAATTTTTCGGGGTAAATACTTAGTTATTTAAAAAAATTTCTTTTTATAACAGTTCCTAACATCAAAAACTTGGAAAATAATTGTTTAAAATCTCACCCTCTCTTATACCTTGTTAGAAAAAAAACAATCGCTGCTAGTTCACAATTCAATGTATTTATATACGTATAATACGTTTCTTAGTGATTGACGTTTCTAATTGTTAAAATCTCACCTTCTCTTATACCTTGTTAGAAAAACAATCGCAGCTAGTTCACAATTCAATGTATTTATATACGTATAATACGTTCTTAGTGGATTGCGACGTTTCATAATTGTTAAAATCTCACCTTCTCTTATACCTTGTTAGAAAAACAATCGCTGCTAGTTCAACAATTCAATGTATTTATATACGTATAATACGTTCTTAGTGATTGACGTTCTAATTGTTAAAATCTCACCTTCTCTTATACACTTGTTAGAAAAACAATCGCTGCTAGTTTCACAATTCAATGTATTTATATACGTATAATACGTTCTTAGTGATTGACGTTTCTAATTGTTAAAATCTCACCTTCTCTTATACCTTGTTAGAAACAAACAATCGCTGCTAGTTTCACAATTCAATGTAATTATTATATTATACGTATATTACGTGTCTTAGTGATTGACGTTCTAATTGTTTAAAATCTCACCTTCTCTTATACCTTGTTAGAAAAACAATCGCTGCTAGTTTCACAATTCAATGTATTTAGTATTACGTCATAATACGTTCTTAGTGATTGACGTTCTAATTGTTAAAATCTCACCTTCTCTTATACCTTGTTAGAAAAACAATCGCTGCTAGTTCACAATTCAATGTATTTATATACGTATAATACGTTCTTAGTGATTGACGTTCTAATTGTTTAAAATCTCACCTTCTCTTATACCTTGTTAGAAAAACAATCGCTGCTAGTTCACAATTCAATGTATTTATATACGTATAATACGTTCTTAGTGATTGACGTTCTAATTGTTAAAATCTCACCTTCTCTTATACCTTGTTAGAAAAACAATCGCTGCTAGTTCACAAATTCAATGTATTTATATACGTATAATACGTTCTTAGTGATTGACGTTTCTAATTGTTAAAAATCTCACCCTCTCTTATACCTTGTTAGAAAAACAATCGCAGCTAGTTCACAATTCAATGTATTTATATACGTATAATACGTTCTTAGTGATTGACGTTCCGAGTGCTATAGCCTGATTAGCTTCATTTAAATAATATTAAAGATGATCAGTTATAAATAAACAATATGTCGTGCCTCAAAATGAGAGTCTATTTTTGTCCAAATGTGTATATTTTTATTGCATGCATAAAACTTTAAACGCTATTTGTTTTATATCATAGAGGTATACCACATCAAGGTTAAAATATTTAGTGTTTTTTTTTAAAACATTAGATCTTATTTGCGATGTGGGGATACGATCGCCAAACTAACACATTCGGTATGCTCTACAGTATTATTTTAAATGCTATCAAGTCGTCAATTATGCCCAACAATGTAGTATAATCTAACCCGACTCTAAACTGATCTAAGTTTATTGCCAATTGATTACAGTGAGATGATGTCAAAGTGTATATTAGGAACAAACGTAAACAATACATTTCAATTTACATATAGGTTTATTCATGTTTATGTAATAAATCCAGTTTCCTATAGGTTTTGGAACATATGGTGATAAAAAAAAACGTATAGAATACACAAATATGATAACACTAAAAACTAAAAACAGAAGATTATTTTAATATACTTTCTTAGAAATACTTTTCTTATATTTTTTTGCATAAATTTGTTATAATATTTAGATATCATTCGGTTAACATGGTATTGAAAACAAAATCCCAGTTACACAGAAACCTTATTGCAGAAAATGACCATTTTGCAAATAGAGGCAAACGGCTAGTCATGAGTCACGTTTCCACAATCATTAATATTTCAAACTCACAATGATTAGGATTAACGGTTAAATTTCTTAAAAATTAATAAAATGTCGCAATATTGTTACTGTTATTATTCTATTTGATTGCACAGAACAAAATCAAATTGAACACATACTTCAAAACTTAGTCCTGGATATGCCGATACGGAAAAGTCAAAAAGAAAGAAAATTTTCCTGTTTCTCAACATAAGATAGAGAATATTTGTCAGTTATACCATGTAGAATAAAGTAGTAATTTGTAAAATTAAAACCGTGTATTTAAAAAAGTCAATTACCTAAGTTTACAAAATCTGATTTCTAATTTAACTGTCCCCTCTCAATAAAACAAGTTATAGATTCTGACTTAATTAATTCTAATAATACAATTTTTAATAGAAACCCATGAATAAATAATAATAATAGGCAGGAATCAGTTTAGTCAATTAAGGCTACACTAATAGCTAATGGCTCTTTAGTATGTGGTTAGTAGATATCTAAAGGTGGTTTTGGTTAGTCCATTCCCATAACGTGTCATTCACATAGTGCACTTCTAATCGCCAAGGTTAGAAATAAATAAATACATTTAAGTGATTGGTAGATGTAATTTCAACTGTTAATGAGGTTAACCGGAACCAGCTGGATCATATTTTACGTTATTTAAAATTAAATATACACTCATAGGCCCATAGATTAGTATCTAATATAGTTTTCTTAACAATAATAATAAATTGAAGAGAAAAGTGAAAGGACAATGACGTATATTTTTAAGTGTGCTAGGTAAGCGAGACTTTCAGTGTTAATTATTTTACTACAAACTCCTGGGAAACGTGTTCATATTAGTTTAATCGGGGCCTACGAGAACTACAATAGACAAGGTTCAAGGGCCAATGGGCATTGTCTTAGCACAAAACTTAGGATTTTCTTGAAATCCATAGAGTAATTTTTCCTAAACCAATTTAAAGAATTCAAATTTCCGCTAAATATTATATAACATAATTACTTTACGTTTTTGTTACGTTTGTTTGTCTGGAACAATAATTTATTCCCTTCACTCTGTGTATTGTTTATTTTTAATAGTAACCCTTAAATATATAGAAAAAATGTAAAGCAATAATGATTAAGAGATAAGTAATAACATGTAATTATTAATAAAATCTTTACATGGCATCCGCGTCATCTATTATTTATTTCAAACCGCTCTCTTTTTTAAGTTTAATAGAAAGGTTTTAACATGCCAATTTTACATTAAGCGGTCATATTTAATTTTACTATGAAATTATTTGTATGCTTTAAACTTATTACAATAAATAGAAATGATATTTGTTCAATGATTTGCCGACGCAGATGAAAGAAGAATTAAGTCCATATTAAACTTTAAGAGACAGTTATTATTGATTATTATTTTATATAATTTTCAAGGGAGTGCGGTAACAAATCTAGGATTATGGTTCCTCCTAAATGTATCAATGTGAGAAAAAGTTTCCTCGACGAAACACTTAGTTTTTTAATGAATATATATGATCAAATCAGAAATACAGGTGTTTTTTTTACAATTAATTCTATTAACAAATGTTTTCACAATATCTGCGGTATTTTAGATACTAATAAATCACATGACTACTAAATAACTGTATATAAAGTTAATTATTTGCTTTTTACTATTGCTCTTTAAACCATTTAATAATAATAATAAACTTTATTGTGAACAGACAATGCACACAATTGTATCACAATCGTCCTACCTAGACCTAATCATTCATACTGACAATACCCCATAAGTTCAGACATACATTGCATCACTCACGCCTCTTTCACACGATTTTACAAGGCCCGGCAAATTTATTTGTTTTGATGGTCTTTGAGAATTTTAGGTTTTAATCATCCCAGCGACCCATCATAAGCTCACCAACTGAGTAAAATGCCCTCGAAATTAAAAGAGTTTTCAACTGAGTTTTGAAATGTTTTTCCATTTTTGTTGTTTGATGTGTTTCAGGGGAGACTATTGATCAATCTGACACCAACCTGGGATGGTAAATTTCTGAACGCATTTGTCCCTGTGCTGTTGGACGCGCAAGTTGTCCCTGCCTCTCGTCCCGTGTTGATGAACATCCCCGTCCCCTAACCAAAGCACACCTTGACACGGAGTAGAGGATAACCTCGAGAATGTAGAGACAGGGCAAAGTCAGAAATCCCAGCTCCCTAAACGCGCCTCTACACGACTCTCTATTGTTTAAATTCAAAATTATTCTTACGGCCTTTTTTTTGGAGCCTGAAAGACTCGCTCCAGCTTGTGCCCCAAAGTCTGATTTCATATCCCAAGTGGGGATAAAATTAAACCCATAATAGGCCGTTTTTAATACCGTAATAGGGCAGTGCTTTGCCAAATTGCGAAGGGCAAAGATGCCCGATGCAACCTTGGCACAGACATGATCCACGTGAAACGTCCCAGGTTAATCCTCGATCTAGGAACATTCCTAGGAATTTTGTTGATTCCATTTCATCGAGCGGGAGATCATCCACAAATACTGAAGGTCTTGTTTCAGATTCTCGTTTGCAAATTTCATGAAATTTGATTTTGATTAATTTGTTTTCAGGTTAATTTCAGAAAAAAATTGAATGCAGTTAATTCAACTCAGAAAAAGTAATTATTTCCAAGTTTTGAAGTGTTTTGGCTTTAACACAGAGAATTTGCTAATGAATAAAATACAAACGTTCTATTTTTAAAGGAACTATTAAATTCACTTTTCATGAACATCTCATATATTTTATATCCACAGCCAAAAAAAGTACTGGGATATAAGAAACTCAAAATCTTTTACATTTTGTTTTACTTATTCGGTTTTTCTAGTAAAATATAATTATTGAAACTTAGTATACAAAAAGGTTTAAAATGAAACAAACCAGGTTACATTTAAAACCTAATCATTAGTAAAAACCCTCGTGTCATGCTACTTGAACACTGGAAAACTTTGCATATTGTTACCATCCACTTCACTACACTACTGCTACACTCCAGTGCCCCTTTAAATTACAAGCGCTGAAATTACACCATACATGGTGTTAATTGGTATTCTATTATCAGAAATATTCATGTTTATCTACAAAAACTTGTATGGTATTAACCTTGGATTACTACAGGTTCAATTTCATTATAAACACCATAGTAATCATTACGCCAAAAACGTTAACACCAACTAATTTTATGATTTAAGGTTGAGTAAGTAATAACTATTCTACTCTTGACAAATTTAACTGATGATATTTTTGCAAACTAGGGAAGATAAACGAGTATAGCAACAGCTGTTTGTAACATACTCATCTGAGAACCCTTTCCACTACATGCTGTTAATTCTAATTCTAGAGAAACCAGAATATTCATGGATTCATAATAAAAGTAAAATATTTTAATAAACAATCAAGACAATCAAACAAACCTAACTTATTTAAAGACCTGAAGGTTTTAATGAAGATTTCTGGCACTTAAGCTAAATGCTATTATAAAATACTAACATTCCATGAAAATTCTAGCCATTATAAAATAAAAATAATGTAAATCAGTGATCAAGTTGTCTTGATTACCTTTTTCAGAGTAAATTTAACACTGCTTATATCAAAAACTAATATTAATTCTACGGTTGTATTTAATTTTTAAAGTAATAAAAGATATCACATAAACAATATGATAAGTCATTAATAATTAATGACTTATCATATTGTTTATTTATAATTATTACTGTGGCAATCCATCCATTAAATTTTAAAAACAACTTAAACTAGTCAACTATTTAGTATTTTATTACAATATGAAAATAATAAAGCTTTTATCGTATCTCCTAGAGTTTTGTAAAATTATTTTTGAAATATCACCCCTCTAGTTAATACAAATCTTGAAATTGTCTACTGAAAACCATTAAAATTTTAAATAATCCATCTATTTCCCTTTTATTCCTCACTTTTGTACATGTTTAATGTCATGTTTTTTCATTTATCTAATTCAATGTTACCTTCTCAGAACTAATTAGAGCAGTATATTTCTATGAATGCATAATAAACTTTATAAACAATATATTCCAAACGACACCAAAATAACCATGTGCCAATGGAACGTCGTGTTACAAGAAGAACTTATGTTCTCATTACAGCGTGCAGTTGTAAAACTGAATATATATATATATATATATATATATATATATATATATATATATATATAAAAGTATAACATTTTTACTTTCATCAAACACTATTAATGATGCCTTAAAAATACAAGTAACGCTAATTTTGCATTGCTTTTGTTTAAATACATCAGGAAAGTAAAAACTTTCGTTTACCGTTAGATATATTATTAATATATTTCTTGTTAGACTAACTTAGCTGAATCTAAGCCCCAATTGTGTTCAGTGATGTTTTAAACATTTATAAAACGCAAAATAAAACTTAAAATGACAAGTTTCCTTAGTTCTTTCAGGACGAGATTTTGAGAGATCTATTATTGCATTTAGTCCTAAAAAGACTCTTGCGGAGTAGTCCGAAGTGATAGCATATAGTTCGGATGGGTAATATTAGAAGAAATAAATCGCCGTATGTATGGATCCATGAGAGTAGTATACTTTTTGGGGCCGTTTCTGGGACAAAGCACCTGAGACCGAATCTGGGACAGAATTTTTTAGAGAGCGACTAAGAGTGTGAGTATGGGTAGTCAGAACCGCGCCGCGCGAATCACCACGCATGTCATCGCTGTCCCGTCACCGCCACCGCGCGCAGACACCAACGCTTTTTTATTAACCACAATTGTGAGTATGTATGTGTTTGTGATTTAGCTGATCAGATCTAAATAGACGATGTTGTTTACATGGTTGTTCTGGAGCAGTTGGTTGTTTTGGTCTACAAGTGTGATTGTGATCTGTTGAATCTTTCGTAAAACCGCTCCGAAGAGGTATTTAGTGTTTTTCTTGAGGTGATTGAGATATTTTGTAGCCGTGTGGTACATTAGGGGAAAAGGGAGTAGAGGATTGCTGTCTCCAAATGTTTGTGAGTGAGAGTGAACATCATGATTGACAAGACTGTTGTTGAAAAATATTGCAGTGTATCTCGATGACATCAACGGCTCTGAGATTGGGTGGAATTCGATGCAATTACATTTTCATTTGAGTTGAAGTAAGACGATTCTTTTTGTAAGTTTGTTGCATCAGATTTTTCTAAACCTAAGAGATCACTAACGGTTTTATCCAAGTAGAATTTAATTGGAGAATTAATTGATATTTTGTCACCATCTTTAAAGATCTTGAAATCGTCAGAATTTATACTAAGATTCAAACGATTGTATGTAATCTCTGAAACTCTTTTCAAGTTTTTCAATGGTCCAGTAACCACATTGAAGTATTAGTGGTTTCGGAATGAAATGTATTTCCAAGTCCCAAAAATAGACTTTTGCATGTTGCAACAAGTTTTATATGTTGTTCTCAGAGTAAAATCCAACAAGAGCCATATAATACTCTGCGTTTGGATCCCAAGTGGATGGGGGGTGTTCCAGATGGAGAGTCAGTACAGACTCAAGTTCCAGTTTAGTTTTGAAGTAATTGGCATGGTTGCAGTTTTTTATATACTTATAATTCTATAACAAGTTTTAGATGAAGTTTACTACCATCATGGAAGTCTTCAAAACCTCTTTCCATATATATTTTTTTATTTCGTTGTTTGAATTTTTTCTGCATGATGTATATCTTGCCTTCTAATTCACTCAATTGAACTTTGACAACCACATCATATGGCTCCACTGCTTTGCTCACTTAACCAATTCTCTGGTGGTTTTTCGGTAGGAAGCTGCCTCCCATATCTTTTCACCATTTACGTTACTAGTGGGGACAATCACGATCGCATTTATTATTTTTTCCGTTTTTACCAAATGCGATTCCAATAATTTCTTGACTTCGGATAAAATCTTGTGAGACTTTTGATACATCACTTGCAAGCTCAATTATCTCGTCAGGAGAAGGGTCTGAATTGGGGTTGAGTTGGTATTGACCCAATTTCAATTTCTTCTCCAAATCTGTTAAAAATAAAACCACGGTTTCCATGCAATTTTTTTTTGTTTCTTATATTAACGAAGAATATGTTCCCAGTCCTCACCAGCTGAATCTCGTCGTAGAACCTCCAGGCACAGATGTCCACAGATAGGAGGATCATCAAACCCCTGAATATGCTCTGAGTTATAAACCAACACTTTTGGTTTATACCAAATACCTGACTACTTCTATTGGAGGATTGACATCGCCATATGAATCAAAATAGATTTTCTTTTCACCACGTTTTCACATAAAACGTCCAGTGAGTACCATCATATGAAAAGGTCACCAGGATTTACAATACCACGTTCAATATTTGTAGGTTTGTCTGGAAGTAACTGTCGCATGAAAAACACCTCTAAACTCATTAATGTTTAATATACCTGCTAATTTTTCTATTTCACCAAGAGACAGTGGGAAGATCTCTTTTTTTTATTCACAGACACCAATGCATCAAAGCTTCCGACCAATACGTCGTTATCAACCCTCTAACCCGTAGGGTCTTTTTCAATAATGGCGTCCAACTCCTCCATCGACTAAACTCTTTAACCAAGGTATAAATTTTTCTCTCAGTAAAGGAGCCCACCTTTCTTCTTATTAATGGAGAGATGAAGCGTTTTAACCTCCAGGAACTGACGAATACACCATTTTCATAATTTCCTTCAAAAACCCTCCTTGTTTATTAGATACGAGTTGGTTGTAACTTAGAAGCAATTGTAAACCTTTTTTGTTCTTAACAGCTCTAAAAACGGCTTTGTGTTGCTCTCCAGAAAGAAGTATAACGATCACTTCCGTGAGACAACTGTTGATTAGATTAATCTGATTACTGTAGGTTTCCGTCTTTTGTACGCTTATACGAAGCTTACGTTTTTGAGCTTCGGATAGCCGAACTGTATAATTCTACTGAATTTCCATTCTATAACGCTTTCTTATATACAAAACACTGACATGAAAAACAATAATTGCCCCTACTAATGAAAAAAATAAAATCATTTTTATTTTACTTTTGTTTCTTGAAAAAAGTAAATTTCTTCTTATGAAGCAACCTTTCATGTTTCTGGTAAGGTGAATAGACACAATTGTAGGATTTGGGAGTACTAAAAATCCTCATAATGTTCGAGAACAAGAAAGAAGACAGCAATAAAATAAACGTTTATTGTGCATGTGGCTATAGATGAAGTGATAGGACCCTTTTTCTTCGCAGAACCGACAGTCACTAAAGAGGTATACCTCGACATGTTTGAGCTTTTTGCAACACCGCAAATTGAGCATAGACAACCAAATGTTTACTGGCAGCAAGATGGTGCCCCTCCACACTGGGGTAAGATAGTACGTGACTACCTAAATGACACGTTTCCTGGTCCGTTGGATTGGACGGGATGATCCAATTCCTTGGCCTCCACGTTCCCCAGACATTACAACCCTTAGACTTTTTTTGTGGGGCTATGTCAAGGACAGAGTCTTGCCGTTCAAGATATTGAGGAACTCAAGAATAGAGTTCGAGAGGTTATTAGAAGCATAACTCCAGCAATGCTCAGAAACACATGGTGGTGAGGTTGAATTTAGACTACAAACTTTGCGTGCAAACCTCGGAAAGCACCACTGGAATTAGTTTAGTTTCCTTGTAAAAGTATGAGTAACAGTAATCTTTTTGTCCTTCATTGGTAAAAAAACTGGTTTAAATTTGCTATTTAATAAAACAATTTCCATGTTTTTTAAGTTGATTGGTTATTTATTTATTAAATCTTACAATGTGTACAATAATTTTATAACCACCCTGTATAATTTAAAATGAACAGCCAAATGAAATACACTTTGTTATAAAATACATATTATAATGTCTCTGTACATCTGTCACATTGAATCTACTAATAGTGAAACTGATCTGAATTTATTATACTTAAATACTATTTAATATGCCATGTTCATGTGCTAAGTTTCTAGTTGCAAGAGTAAAACATATAACGTTGTACAATAAGTATCACACATTAAAACAATATAACAGAGAAAAAGTAAAATGTAATGTAATCATAAAAAATAAAGTCATTTGTAACAGCTTAATAAATGAATTTAATCAGTCTCTTCTTTATTACGAATATACAGTAAATGGAGAGAACATTCATAAGTGCTGCTGCAATTTTGATTCCGCATATCATTCCGCTTGATGTCTGGTAGTTCAATGCAAATCCTTTTCTGGACGAAGAATACAAATAAATTTTGTTTAATTTTTAGTAAGTTATCTCTATCCAATAAATCCATTGGATTTTCCTTTCTAGTCCAAATGTAATAAGACAGGATTTTTAAGGATTAAAAATAAAATGCTTGCTTTTGAACTAAGTTTTGAAATTTTAATATTGTCGTCAGAGGATCAGGTTTGCACATTTCCGCAGGAGGGCCCAATTTATCAGTAAATGCTCAGTAAATTGAAAATGGAAAATTATGATCAAGCCTATTTGTAAGTAGGAAGAGCAATTGGGCCTAGTACATTGCCCTGGGTACTAAATGAGTTGTACGTGCTTAGAAAAACTGTTTATTGTTCGACATAGGGTAGACTTAGTGAGGCCCTAACAACATATATTTGAAGCTGTTTAGAAATATATTCTAGTGCACTGTATCAAAGCTCTTGCTCAGGTCTCAGGACACTCTCAAGTATTAAGGTGATAGAATACGTCCCTGAATTAAGACAGTGATTTCCATAACTGATATGTGCATGACTAGTGAGTGACCTTTTAAACTCTGGTTCCAAACTGATTTTTGTCAAAGATGATGCATTTTTAAGTGACCCTTCTTTAATATAAAAGTTATTTCTGTATTTTTTATATATTAAGTATTATATTATAAATATAAAAAATTTAACACATATTGATAATATTGACACATAATAATTTTTTTTTAATATACGCGGATCATGTTAACTGTAAGGGTTGTTAATAATTATAAATGGAAATGCCACTAAATATGGTATTCGTTTATCATGTTTATTTGTAGTAATAAATGTCGTATTTTGCTTCACTATGGGTTGTCCTCAAACGTTCTTACTTCTCTTGAACTGAAGAGTTAGACAAATATTGTGGAACAACTGACATTTGTCCGTATCTGAACATTTTGTGCGTTTACCTGTTATTTTACAGCGACAAAATAAAATAAAAGTTACTATTTATACTTCAACTAAGCCATTCTGAATCTCTGTAAGCAAACCTGACAACTAATTCACCTCAGCGAAGCTGCTACGAGTTACGTGTCGTGGCGTGCTTTTATCTTGAATTATTAATGAAGTAAATTAACTCATTTTCGGAACATATCTGATAGGTTTTGATCAATGTCACATTTTTGTTTATATGAAACCTTTGTGTTATTTGTGGAGACCTAAAACACCATAAGGAATAAATTCTGAAACAATGTTTTATTTCATTTCCCTTAGCTTGTATCGTAAATACAAATCTTGCTTTATTTGCAAGGCTTAGTAAACATTTTCTAAAGATTGATTGAGAAAAATCATTTCTGTACATGCTTACCATACAAATACAAGAATATCGTTATTACCGTTGTTCAATAAATTCTTATACACACTTTCATAGTGAAAGTAGGCTTTAATTTTTGCGAGCGGAATAAGAGACTATTGCAGTAAGAACAAAGACCAACTACATGAAGTGACAGTACAATAAAACAGATGATCAAGTGTTCATGAAAGTTTAAGTTCTCTCACACAGTAAAAAAATCCGGACATAATAAACTTGGATTCAATATTTTAAACGTGTGTTAAAAAGCATCACACAATGCGTTTTGTTTACATTTTATGGATATTTTTTTACATAATGTTCTAAAATAACTAAAAATTAAATAATTTAAGTTGCACTAATTTTTATTACGGAATAAAATCAAAGATCGGCTTAGTGAAAATGGTCTGGTTCTGAATAAAACAAATTAAAAAAAAATATCTGGCTTTGACTAAAACACATAGTAGGTGATTATTGATATGAGAAAATTTCTAAAGGCCTTGATTCACTGTGGACAGAACGCTTAATTGGAAACTCCACTGTATGAACTGCAGCCGCCTCAGAAGAAGTATATTCTCTCTAAGGTTTGTTCCCGGAAATGTCAGAAGTAGGGTGTAATGTCGGCTTGTTTCGGAATTTTTTCTGTTAATTTTGATCTTCATATATGGGAGAATTCTCCTCACTCAAATTCTATATTTTAATGTATAGAAAGAAGGTGTCAGTGAGATATCCAAAGCCCCACTGTTAACATTTGTTTAAACCCCATAAATACAACGCAACTACCTAGCTTCAGTTTATCAATAACAGCCTATATATTGATGAGGCTACGGACAGGAAAAGGAGTCATGTGCACTGTCATTCCACGAGAAGTAAAACTTATTTCTAAATGCCTTATTGAAAACTAACTAAATTCCGCAACACGAATTTAATTTTTGCATTTAACTTCAAGATAAATATACTTATAAATTGTATAAATTTAAGTAGAGCTGCTTCTAAGTTATGTAGTGATTCTCCGTCCTAGTTTACAAGGTGAGGTGTTTACATGTTTAACTGGATAGAAAGAAAATTGATAAATAAACGCCATAAATCTTACAGTATTATAAAATAAGTTCCGAATTGTCTGTGGGTCTAAAAGTTTAATAGTAGCGAAAGAAAATTATAACTTTGTAGATTGCAGAGTATTTTACAACTGTGACTGTGTAAACACGTTCGTACAAATTTTTGAATTACTTATGTTTAGTGCCATTGTTTTTTTATTTAGTCTTGTTTAGGTGGTGGTTGTGGAGGTTGTGCCTGGAACTGGATCAGTATCACCAGGTAAGTTGTCACCGCTCCAGCCATCTGTACGGACAGAACACACTCTTAGTATGTATAGATCACGGTATATCCGATTACCTGACTTATTTTATAATTGGTATCTAAATATGACACTAAATAATAGTTACAGATACTATAATAGTATAGTAGTAACTATAGTTTGTACCATTCACTAGAAAAAAGAACCTAGAGTCTCTTTCTATGCTGAAAACTCGCATCCACTCAGCTGGAGTGGTCAAAGACAGTCAAATATTTAGGACTGACTCTTGACCATAAGCTTACGTGGAATGATCATCTTAATAATATCCTGCACAAAGCAAAGTGGGCGCTCATGACGTCCAGGAGACTTGCAGGAATCTCATGTGGGCGTAAAACCCCATATAGCACTATGGCTTTACAAAGCAGTTTTAAGGCCTCAAATCACTTATGGTTCATTAGTCTGGTGGACAAAGGTGAATCAGGTAACTGCCAAAGCCAAGCTGAAAGCGTACAAAGGCTTGGCACAATCTTTGTAACCGGAGCATTCAGGAGGCAGTCCCTCAGCGGACCGTCGAGGTGGCTTTAGGACTTCTACCTCTTGATGTCCATATAAAAGCTGAAGCGCGTAAGTCAGCTTATTGGCTGATGGTTGCTAGGCTTGTGGAGGAATGGCGCGTCTAACGCGAGCCATGGCGCCATCACTGAAGCTGTAAACCCAAGCGCTATTCTCGAAATGGTCTCCGACACAATGAGAACGGAGTATCGTATCTCAATAAGCCATTCTCCGTTGATTTCTACTCTCAGAGATGAGTGGAAATCGCAAGATAACATCCCAACAATAAGAAAGAGCTTTGTCTGGTACACGGATAGCTCGCTTATTTAAGGGTAGAACTGGATATGGAGTGTTTAGTCAATCCCCTAGAACTGCCCTTAGCGGCAGTTTGGTTCGGAACTGCTCCATATTTCAAGCCGAAATCTATGGTATCCTAGCCTGTGCCAACTAGGCCTCACCAGAAGGTACCAGGGAATGAACATCTGTAAATAATGTCAGACAGTCAGGCAGCTCTTAAAGCTCTTGACTCCAACAGCATTTCATCCAGGCTTGTGTGGGAGTGCTTTAACACTCTCTGCAAGCTTGGATCACGCAACTGTGTGCGTCTTGGTAGGGTACCGGGCCACACAGGCATAGGTTTTGCAACGAATGCGCCGACAGGCTTGCCAAAAGCGGAGCAAGCATGCCATACACCGGTCCAGAACCGAGTTGTGGTATAAGCAAGTCAGCCGCTTACCAAAGTATAAACAAATGGTCCAGGAAGACACACCGCTTGCGGTGGCAGAGTCACCAAGGACAAGCACTCGGCAAAAGACTGCTTGCCGATTATAGCTCCGGATTCACCAGATGGCTGATGGGGCTGGGCAGGGATCGGGTTAAGCAAGTGGATTGCCTTGATCACTGGACACGGCCACTTCAGGAAACACCTAAACACTCTAGGTTTACGAAATGAGGACTCGGAGTGTAGACTCTGCAATAAGTCTGAAGAGACTGCAAAACACATAATACTGGACTGTGAGAGACTGGGAGCAAGGAGAAGGGCTCTTTTCGGTGATAAACAACCAGGCGACGAACCAGATGCTAGTATCGGGGAAAAGCTTCTTAGCCTAATTAAGGGCACGAAGATAGGCTTACCCCCTCTAACATCAAAGGGGCACACAATAAGCTTCAGGTACGTGTGAGGATCTATGAATCCACCCCAATATCCCAAAGGAAAAAAAAAATAATAGTAACACTAATTACATTAATTTAATTTCAATATTTTAAGAATTAATTTTATCAAGTTTAATAGGGAAATACCGATCTAATAACTAAGATCAATTTATGAGTTACTACGTAATATTGGTAAAACAAATTCAGTTGCAGCAATAACAATTGATATCGTAGGAAAATAGCCCGTTTGGATTAAGTGCATTTTAAAAAATATTTTATATCTGAGTTTTTTAATTTTGAATAATATATTTTTTTTAATTTTTTAACCATTCTTACTTGAATAAACTAAAATATTTTATTTCATAAAAACACAATCAGACATAAGGTAGAAAGATACACGTTTATTATTACGCATTGTGCCCTGACAAATCAAGTGATGAAGTTTAATCAAATAATTTCTGGACACCGTGTATACTTTTAATTTATGTTTTTCAAGATGGATACCACAATGTAATTCTCTGTCAGTATTTGGCGTTGCAGAGGAGATAAATCTGGATGTAACAGCTACTGGCTCTAAACATCAAATCATCATTCTTTTCGTAGCTCAGCAACAATAATGAAAATTGACAGAGGTATTAATGTTTCAATGCTATTAAGTTACGATTTGTCACCAGTGTTAATGTAAATGGAGAGCAAATTGTTGTTTGAATATAAAGTAAATTTTAATTTAGTAATATATGTTTTGTGACGGCCCATTAAGAAAGCCCCTGACCATTTGACACTGTGAGGTCAATATTTATTATTGACCAGTGAAGTACTACAGTATTTATATTGTAGTATTACCAACCAACGATTCTTCATTGTTCCTAACAGTAAAATGTAAGTACTATTACTTACAAAATATCTACCGTCACCTAAATTATTAAAAGGAAATAAGGAACAGTGATTATTATATATATTTATTTAGTAAGATATAAGTCCAAGTAATAGTTGCTCGAATATTCTAGTTGATCTCAACTGAGTTGTTAAGCGGAAGTAGCCCGATACCCGTGGCAGCTTTAGCTGCAGCTGGCTGAGGAATTTGCTGATTCTGCTGACTCCAGCCTGTGTCTGGCCAAGTTGTGTCGTTTCTAGACTCTGTTACGCCCAAGTAAATCGTTTGGGAGCAGCACCCGTACGGAGTCTAGTACGCCATTTTAACAAAAATTTGGTAGCGAAAAAGTACGTGCGTGGGGTGGAGTTGATCGCCGGTACTCGCACGTAACGCGTCGCTCCGTGTTTGCCCTTCCCTCTAAAATCTTAAATTTTGTAACCTAACTGTTTTGCTGATGATCCGCAGTCCCATCTCCACAGGGTGTTCCTCAGCTCCGTAGGACTCGCAGAAACGTGGAAACAATTCAATCACGGACTTTTTGAACCGCACCCCACAACCTGACACCACTTGTAACGGACGAGACGGGACTTGGGAATTAGATAATCAGAAAACTGTTGGCCGCAAAAATCTGATTTTAATTTAACCTTTCACATTAATAATTATTACAATACTATTCACATTCCCTAAACTGTAATTTTAAAATATATATTAATCAACTCATCAGCAAAACAGTAGGTTACAAATTTAAGATTTAGAGGGAAGGGCAAACACGGAGCGACGCGTTACGTGCGAGTACCGGCGATCAACTCACCCCACGCACGTACTTTTTCGCTACAAATTTTTGTTAAAATGGCGGACTAGACTCCGTACGGTGCTGCTCCCAAACGATTTTACTTGGGCGTAACAGAGTCCCTAGAAACGACACAACTTGGCCAGACACAGGCTGGAGTCAGCAGAATCAGCAAATTCCTCAGCCAGCTTGCAGCTAAAGCTGCCACGGGTATCGGGCAACTTCTGCTTAACAACTCAGTTGGAGATCAACTAGAATATTCCGAGCAACTATTACTTGGACTTATATCTTACTAAATAAATATATAATAATCACTGTTCCTTATTTCCTTTTAATAATTTAGGTGACGGTAGATATTTTGTAAGTAATAGTACTTACATTTTACTGTTAGGAACAATGAAGAATCGTTGGTTGGTAATACTACAATATAAATACTGTAGTACTTCACTGTCAATAATAATATTGACCTCACAGTGTCCAAATGGTCAGGGGCTTTCTTAATGGGCCGTCACACATGTTATTTTCTATATTTGATCTCAACCCAGTGTATATAATTTATGACCAACCTTGAATATAGTTAAGAAAGTAAGGTTTGTGTAAAACTTTAAGAAATAAAATACAAAACAAGGCATATTGCACTATTGTTACTTTTTTACAATGGAACATGCTTCCTGTTGACCTCATCGTCCTCTAATTCCAGGCGTGATGTGCTTATGAGAGTTATCACATTAACTGAGGATTCATCTATAATTGTTACGTACCTACATAAGTTAAAAGTTTACGAAAGTATATTGGGAATCGTCGCAGTAATAACTCCTGTATGTTGAAATAGTGATTTAAATATCAGCTGCAGTCAATTTGTTTTCGTTTAGGATACACAAGGTGTAACCATTGAATAATGAGCTGGTATAGATATAGTTTAAAAGCACTGCACGTAACCAAGTAAGGTCACTAATCCAGATATGATTGACATGATTGATACATTAAAACAAAAAAGGCTTACCAGTTTGCTCTGATTCAAAAGCCAGTAATCTTAGTAATATTATAAATATGATAGTGCCTTTGTATCTTTCTTTTAATTTTACGTGTAAGCTATCGAACCGATTGTTTTGAACTTTTACATATACATTCTGAGCTTCCCGCTTAGAAATATAGATGTATTTTTTATTTCTACAATCTCTCCGGGCAACGCCCACTAGTCTCTAAATTAACGAAAAATCTCATATCGATTTATAAAGTTCCAAAATATTAACTGAAAGTGAATCGTAAAATATAATTAAATGTTTCCGAATAAAAACAATGTGTACGGGTTGTTTGAGACCACAACCCTATGTTTAGTTAATTTTAACACTATGTTTCAATTTGATTACATATACAGAGTGAAAGCTAGAGTAAGCCTGGTAGTATCAAAATTTCTTATTCAAATTTTTTCTGTGACCGCTGTTCTGTACAGAATACAAAAATATTAATGTAAAAAAAATTACAGGATTCATTAAAAGATATATATTGTAGTATTTTTGCACTTGTATATATATATATATATATATATATATATATATATATATATACAAAGTTACCATATATCTTTTGCCATAAATGAAAATAATGTTTTTCCAACATATCTAAGTTGTCTTTTAGGTTTTGAAATAAGTAGGTTTCTCAGACCTATTTATGTATATATTGCCTAGGTCGTGAATGAAGGCAAAACTACCAGTAGAATATAAAAACGTAATAGCGGAGTAAATTTAAATACCAATAAATATACACTTTTTAATATATATGTTAATCGGTGTTAACACAAAAACTCTACATTGGCGTCGGAAATATAATTCACTCTAACCAGGAGCTGTCACACACGTAAAAAAGATGGAAGTTTGCGTACATAGCCACGGATAACTTCTAGTCTTCTAAAACCTTCAATTATAACAACCACAGTGAGGTTAAAGTGATTGGTATATAATCATTTATCCTGCCCTGCAACACGAACCGCAAGAGTAACTTATGATTTTCTCTGATATTATACAAAATAGCAATCTAAAGTCGTGCAGATATGACAATACACAGTACTGTAAGCAATATATAAAAACAAATTCAGAATGAATCACACTGTCTTACACTTAATACATACAACATAAAATGTCGGTTTTTCTGGCCTTAGTGCAAAGAGAGAATATATATATAATATATAATATATATAGTCTCTTAGAGCAATTTGAAAAGAAAACAAAATTTCTTTTATGTACAATACTTTGTTTGTAATTAACATCTTTTGTCGATTACACTTTTAAAACATACACAGAATAAAATAAACAAACAAAAGAAGAAACACCTGAATAATAAACATTCTAAACGTAAATACAATTTTGAAATGTAATACAAGTTTTGATTAGTTTGTTAGTTTTACAATAACAACATAAAATAATATAATATAATTTTGAATTTAGGTAAATTTGTATATCAGAATACAATTACTAAAATGGAAAACAATACTTTAGCGAATGGTTAAAGTCCATATGGTTGTTTCGATTTTAATATAAAGTTGGTAGGTGTGCCAATTCATTATTATTCCTTAAATATCATTTCGAGAGCTGTTTTTCACAAGGTGTAATTTTGCTTATAGCTTTATAACAATCCTTAAAGCTTTTATTATGGTGAATAGCGTGTAAGGCTACTGGTATTTTGTCGTCTTTTGTGATTAAAAGAAAAACGGTTACCGGTCATTCTTAACCCGCAAAGAATTTGAGGTTTGCCCAATGTAGTCCTTGGGACATAACCTACAGGTTAGCTGGTAAATTGTAATTGTAGGAGGTAGCAGTCCAATTTACCAGTGATTGGGTAAGTTTTGTTAGTGACGCTACTTTGGAATTGATCGGCCTTGTCCATAATTTTGCAAATACCACAACGTGGTTTATTACGTGGTTCACAGCCAAAAGATAAATTTTGATAATTTTTTCCAACATGAATTTTGGGCATTACAAGCATATTCTTGGACAATAATTCCTCAGTTCATGGTGAGTTGTTTTTAAATTTCATAGCCAATTTTTATAACTCTATTGAATTTGTGCAAATCAGGATAAAATTTTGTTATAAAATTTAGATCATTTTGGAAGCGATTTGGAATATTTGTAACCTTTTTGTTGGTTATCTCAGCTGCCGGTTTAAAAGTTTTTTTTAGGGTATCCCCTGTTAAAAAACAG
>NW_025779253.1:0-50057 GCF_021130785.1 Homalodisca vitripennis
GACCTTTCCTGTCGGAAATTTAATTTTATGTTTCGATTCCGTCGTCAGATTTTAGCTGCGAACTTTGGTTTAGCCAGGAATGAGCTCGGAAGAAAAGTTTGCACAGGTCAGCTATCGTAAATTGTTTATTATAAACGTAATAAAAACAGACCTTAAAAGGCAATATTTTAAGTTGAACAGTTGGTTTAATATCATCAGGAGATTATCTAGTCAAACCAGGAAATTCCCTGGGGGGGGGTTAATGTTACCGGGGGGGTTAACACATCAGGGGGTTTAATTTACTCAGGATGTTATCTGGTAATGCAAGAAAATTCCAGGGGGGGGGGGTAATGTTAAAGAGGGTTAAGACATCAGGGGGTTTAATTTAGTCAGGATATTTTCTGGTCATATGAATAAATTCCCGGAGGGGGGGGGTTAATGTTACAAGGGGTTAATGACACACGTGGGCCTATTTTAGAGGGTGTTGTGTCTTTGAACATAATAAAAAACACTCTGTCCCTATCTACTATTGAAACTTCACTAACGCTCAGCCAACTCCCGACGTGGAGGGGGGTTTTAGTCACTCGTTAACGTAGTAATACAAGGTCAAGATGGAACCATCATGAAGCGCACTAATTAAAGTTGAAAAATTTAAAACACCTAAAAGTAACGACGAAGAATTTGTCATTTAGAGCATTTATCAGGCTTACGGAAAGATAAACGATAGAAAGCTGCTGAATCTTTTTTTTTAGATCCTATGAATAGCTAGTTACAAAAAAATTTTACATTTAAACTTCAAAGGTTTCGCTAACACAGAGCCCAGAAAACAATATCTCACGTAAAACGTAAAAAATCGATACATTCAAACGCGTGATGCGGCCAAACCTTTGAGGATAGGGCAAAATGTTACATGACCTTTCTTGTAGATCACGCAATTTGCTAAATCCCATTGAAAATTTGTTTTGAGCTACGACCAACCGTTTGGCCGCTATCGAGCCCGAAAGGTAAATTTTTAGGCGAAAATTTCAAAATATTTTAATGTAATCGCGTTTTGCGGCCAAACCAATTGAGATAGAGCAAAAGATCACTGGACCTTTTTTGTAGTTCACATCATTCCTGACCATGAATTTTTCGTCAGATCGAAGCTAGCTCCGACGGTTCGCCCGCTATCGGGCTTCAAAGGAAAGCCTGCTAGGGCAAAACAGGGGTCCGTTCGGGAATTTTTTTGAGGGGTTCAAAAGTAAAAAAATCAGGTTTTCAGACTTTTCCCGGAGGTTTGAAGATACGTGCGACGTGCGTGCAAAATTTCACGTTTCCAGCACTTCTGGAAGTATGTTAGAATTAGTATTACCTATGTGTCAGTCAGTGAGTCAGTTACACATGCGGCTGTATATATATAGGACTCGCCTTCGGCTCGCTGGGGGCTACGCCCCCAGGCCCCCATTTGGGTGTTGGCTAAATTCGGGGATAAGCGTAGTTCGGTGATTGATTAAATTCAGACGTGAAGTTTCCAAATTTTATGTATCCGTTTTCGAGAATCTTACGGGTCGTAATGCTTCGCTAACGCTCAGCCAAAAGATGTGTGGTGTATAATATTAATCAATTGATGTGGTAGAAGAGTTAAGTTATGTGTTCGTGAAATTTGGAGACAAGAAGAATATGGTTTTAACCAAAGTCAGAGGACGTATGTATACCATAGTTTAATTTTCCGGATTTACCCAAACTTTTGACTTTGAGGGCGTTTTGCGGCTTAACCGTTAGAGATACGAGAAAAAGTAACTGGACCTTTCCTGTCGGAAATTTAATTTTATGTTTCGATTCCGTCGTCAGATTTTAGCTGCGAACTTTGGTTTAGCCAGGAATGAGCTCGGAAGAAAAGTTTGCACAGGTCAGCTATCGTAAATTGTTTATTATAAACGTAATAAAAACAGACCTTAAAAGGCAATATTTTAAGTTGAACAGTTGGTTTAATATCATCAGGAGATTATCTAGTCAAACCAGGAAATTCCCTGGGGGGGGGTTAATGTTACCGGGGGGTTAACACATCAGGGGGTTTAATTTACTCAGGATGTTATCTGGTAATGCAAGAAAATTCCAGGGGGGGGGTAATGTTAAAGAGGGTTAAGACATCAGGGGGTTTAATTTAGTCAGGATATTTTCTGGTCATATGAATAAATTCCCGGAGGGGGGGGGTTAATGTTACAAGGGGTTAATGACACACGTGGGCCTATTTTAGAGGGTGTTGTGTCTTTGAACATAATAAAAAACACTCTGTCCCTATCTACTATTGAAACTTCACTAACGCTCAGCCAACTCCCGACGTGGAGGGGGGTTTTAGTCACTCGTTAACGTAGTAATACAAGGTCAAGATGGAACCATCATGAAGCGCACTAATTAAAGTTGAAAAATTTAAAACACCTAAAAGTAACGACGAAGAATTTGTCATTTAGAGCATTTATCAGGCTTACGGAAAGATAAACGATAGAAAGCTGCTGAATCTTTTTTTTAGATCCTATGAATAGCTAGTTACAAAAAATTTTACATTTAAACTTCAAAGGTTTCGCTAACACAGAGCCCAGAAAACAATATCTCACGTAAAACGTAAAAAATCGATACATTCAAACGCGTGATGCGGCCAAACCTTTGAGGATAGGGCAAAATGTTACATGACCTTTCTTGTAGATCACGCAATTTGCTAAATCCCATTGAAAATTTGTTTTGAGCTACGACCAACCGTTTGGCCGCTATCGAGCCCGAAAGGTAAATTTTTAGGCGAAAATTTCAAAATATTTTAATGTAATCGCGTTTTGCGGCCAAACCAATTGAGATAGAGCAAAAGATCACTGGACCTTTTTTGTAGTTCACATCATTCCTGACCATGAATTTTTCGTCAGATCGAAGCTAGCTCCGACGGTTCGCCCGCTATCGGGCTTCAAAGGAAAGCCTGCTAGGGCAAAACAGGGGTCCGTTCGGGAATTTTTTTGAGGGGTTCAAAAGTAAAAAAATCAGGTTTTCAGACTTTTCCCGGAGGTTTGAAGATACGTGCGACGTGCGTGCAAAATTTCACGTTTCCAGCACTTCTGGAAGTATGTTAGAATTAGTATTACCTATGTGTCAGTCAGTGAGTCAGTTACACATGCGGCTGTATATATATAGGACTCGCCTTCGGCTCGCTGGGGGCTACGCCCCCAGGCCCCCATTTGGGTGTTGGCTAAATTCGGGGATAAGCGTAGTTCGGTGATTGATTAAATTCAGACGTGAAGTTTCCAAATTTTATGTATCCGTTTTCGAGAATCTTACGGGTCGTAATGCTTCGCTAACGCTCAGCCAAAAGATGTGTGGTGTATAATATTAATCAATTGATGTGGTAGAAGAGTTAAGTTATGTGTTCGTGAAATTTGGAGACAAGAAGAATATGGTTTTAACCAAAGTCAGAGGACGTATGTATACCATAGTTTAATTTTCCGGATTTACCCAAACTTTTGACTTTGAGGGCGTTTTGCGGCTTAACCGTTAGAGATACGAGAAAAAGTAACTGGACCTTTCCTGTCGGAAATTTAATTTTATGTTTCGATTCCGTCGTCAGATTTTAGCTGCGAACTTTGGTTTAGCCAGGAATGAGCTCGGAAGAAAAGTTTGCACAGGTCAGCTATCGTAAATTGTTTATTATAAACGTAATAAAAACAGACCTTAAAAGGCAATATTTTAAGTTGAACAGTTGGTTTAATATCATCAGGAGATTATCTAGTCAAACCAGGAAATTCCCTGGGGGGGGGTTAATGTTACCGGGGGGTTAACACATCAGGGGGTTTAATTTACTCAGGATGTTATCTGGTAATGCAAGAAAATTCCAGGGGGGGGGTAATGTTAAAGAGGGTTAAGACATCAGGGGGTTTAATTTAGTCAGGATATTTTCTGGTCATATGAATAAATTCCCGGAGGGGGGGGGTTAATGTTACAAGGGGTTAATGACACACGTGGGCCTATTTTAGAGGGTGTTGTGTCTTTGAACATAATAAAAAACACTCTGTCCCTATCTACTATTGAAACTTCACTAACGCTCAGCCAACTCCCGACGTGGAGGGGGGTTTTAGTCACTCGTTAACGTAGTAATACAAGGTCAAGATGGAACCATCATGAAGCGCACTAATTAAAGTTGAAAAATTTAAAACACCTAAAAGTAACGACGAAGAATTTGTCATTTAGAGCATTTATCAGGCTTACGGAAAGATAAACGATAGAAAGCTGCTGAATCTTTTTTTTAGATCCTATGAATAGCTAGTTACAAAAAATTTTACATTTAAACTTCAAAGGTTTCGCTAACACAGAGCCCAGAAAACAATATCTCACGTAAAACGTAAAAAATCGATACATTCAAACGCGTGATGCGGCCAAACCTTTGAGGATAGGGCAAAATGTTACATGACCTTTCTTGTAGATCACGCAATTTGCTAAATCCCATTGAAAATTTGTTTTGAGCTACGACCAACCGTTTGGCCGCTATCGAGCCCGAAAGGTAAATTTTTAGGCGAAAATTTCAAAATATTTTAATGTAATCGCGTTTTGCGGCCAAACCAATTGAGATAGAGCAAAAGATCACTGGACCTTTTTTGTAGTTCACATCATTCCTGACCATGAATTTTTCGTCAGATCGAAGCTAGCTCCGACGGTTCGCCCGCTATCGGGCTTCAAAGGAAAGCCTGCTAGGGCAAAACAGGGGTCCGTTCGGGAATTTTTTTGAGGGGTTCAAAAGTAAAAAAATCAGGTTTTCAGACTTTTCCCGGAGGTTTGAAGATACGTGCGACGTGCGTGCAAAATTTCACGTTTCCAGCACTTCTGGAAGTATGTTAGAATTAGTATTACCTATGTGTCAGTCAGTGAGTCAGTTACACATGCGGCTGTATATATATAGGACTCGCCTTCGGCTCGCTGGGGGCTACGCCCCCAGGCCCCCATTTGGGTGTTGGCTAAATTCGGGGATAAGCGTAGTTCGGTGATTGATTAAATTCAGACGTGAAGTTTCCAAATTTTATGTATCCGTTTTCGAGAATCTTACGGGTCGTAATGCTTCGCTAACGCTCAGCCAAAAGATGTGTGGTGTATAATATTAATCAATTGATGTGGTAGAAGAGTTAAGTTATGTGTTCGTGAAATTTGGAGACAAGAAGAATATGGTTTTAACCAAAGTCAGAGGACGTATGTATACCATAGTTTAATTTTCCGGATTTACCCAAACTTTTGACTTTGAGGGCGTTTTGCGGCTTAACCGTTAGAGATACGAGAAAAAGTAACTGGACCTTTCCTGTCGGAAATTTAATTTTATGTTTCGATTCCGTCGTCAGATTTTAGCTGCGAACTTTGGTTTAGCCAGGAATGAGCTCGGAAGAAAAGTTTGCACAGGTCAGCTATCGTAAATTGTTTATTATAAACGTAATAAAAACAGACCTTAAAAGGCAATATTTTAAGTTGAACAGTTGGTTTAATATCATCAGGAGATTATCTAGTCAAACCAGGAAATTCCCTGGGGGGGGGTTAATGTTACCGGGGGGTTAACACATCAGGGGGTTTAATTTACTCAGGATGTTATCTGGTAATGCAAGAAAATTCCAGGGGGGGGGTAATGTTAAAGAGGGTTAAGACATCAGGGGGTTTAATTTAGTCAGGATATTTTCTGGTCATATGAATAAATTCCCGGAGGGGGGGGGTTAATGTTACAAGGGGTTAATGACACACGTGGGCCTATTTTAGAGGGTGTTGTGTCTTTGAACATAATAAAAAACACTCTGTCCCTATCTACTATTGAAACTTCACTAACGCTCAGCCAACTCCCGACGTGGAGGGGGGTTTTAGTCACTCGTTAACGTAGTAATACAAGGTCAAGATGGAACCATCATGAAGCGCACTAATTAAAGTTGAAAAATTTAAAACACCTAAAAGTAACGACGAAGAATTTGTCATTTAGAGCATTTATCAGGCTTACGGAAAGATAAACGATAGAAAGCTGCTGAATCTTTTTTTTAGATCCTATGAATAGCTAGTTACAAAAAATTTTACATTTAAACTTCAAAGGTTTCGCTAACACAGAGCCCAGAAAACAATATCTCACGTAAAACGTAAAAAATCGATACATTCAAACGCGTGATGCGGCCAAACCTTTGAGGATAGGGCAAAATGTTACATGACCTTTCTTGTAGATCACGCAATTTGCTAAATCCCATTGAAAATTTGTTTTGAGCTACGACCAACCGTTTGGCCGCTATCGAGCCCGAAAGGTAAATTTTTAGGCGAAAATTTCAAAATATTTTAATGTAATCGCGTTTTGCGGCCAAACCAATTGAGATAGAGCAAAAGATCACTGGACCTTTTTTGTAGTTCACATCATTCCTGACCATGAATTTTTCGTCAGATCGAAGCTAGCTCCGACGGTTCGCCCGCTATCGGGCTTCAAAGGAAAGCCTGCTAGGGCAAAACAGGGGTCCGTTCGGGAATTTTTTTGAGGGGTTCAAAAGTAAAAAAATCAGGTTTTCAGACTTTTCCCGGAGGTTTGAAGATACGTGCGACGTGCGTGCAAAATTTCACGTTTCCAGCACTTCTGGAAGTATGTTAGAATTAGTATTACCTATGTGTCAGTCAGTGAGTCAGTTACACATGCGGCTGTATATATATAGGACTCGCCTTCGGCTCGCTGGGGGCTACGCCCCCAGGCCCCCATTTGGGTGTTGGCTAAATTCGGGGATAAGCGTAGTTCGGTGATTGATTAAATTCAGACGTGAAGTTTCCAAATTTTATGTATCCGTTTTCGAGAATCTTACGGGTCGTAATGCTTCGCTAACGCTCAGCCAAAAGATGTGTGGTGTATAATATTAATCAATTGATGTGGTAGAAGAGTTAAGTTATGTGTTCGTGAAATTTGGAGACAAGAAGAATATGGTTTTAACCAAAGTCAGAGGACGTATGTATACCATAGTTTAATTTTCCGGATTTACCCAAACTTTTGACTTTGAGGGCGTTTTGCGGCTTAACCGTTAGAGATACGAGAAAAAGTAACTGGACCTTTCCTGTCGGAAATTTAATTTTATGTTTCGATTCCGTCGTCAGATTTTAGCTGCGAACTTTGGTTTAGCCAGGAATGAGCTCGGAAGAAAAGTTTGCACAGGTCAGCTATCGTAAATTGTTTATTATAAACGTAATAAAAACAGACCTTAAAAGGCAATATTTTAAGTTGAACAGTTGGTTTAATATCATCAGGAGATTATCTAGTCAAACCAGGAAATTCCCTGGGGGGGGGTTAATGTTACCGGGGGGTTAACACATCAGGGGGTTTAATTTACTCAGGATGTTATCTGGTAATGCAAGAAAATTCCAGGGGGGGGGTAATGTTAAAGAGGGTTAAGACATCAGGGGGTTTAATTTAGTCAGGATATTTTCTGGTCATATGAATAAATTCCCGGAGGGGGGGGGTTAATGTTACAAGGGGTTAATGACACACGTGGGCCTATTTTAGAGGGTGTTGTGTCTTTGAACATAATAAAAAACACTCTGTCCCTATCTACTATTGAAACTTCACTAACGCTCAGCCAACTCCCGACGTGGAGGGGGGTTTTAGTCACTCGTTAACGTAGTAATACAAGGTCAAGATGGAACCATCATGAAGCGCACTAATTAAAGTTGAAAAATTTAAAACACCTAAAAGTAACGACGAAGAATTTGTCATTTAGAGCATTTATCAGGCTTACGGAAAGATAAACGATAGAAAGCTGCTGAATCTTTTTTTTAGATCCTATGAATAGCTAGTTACAAAAAATTTTACATTTAAACTTCAAAGGTTTCGCTAACACAGAGCCCAGAAAACAATATCTCACGTAAAACGTAAAAAATCGATACATTCAAACGCGTGATGCGGCCAAACCTTTGAGGATAGGGCAAAATGTTACATGACCTTTCTTGTAGATCACGCAATTTGCTAAATCCCATTGAAAATTTGTTTTGAGCTACGACCAACCGTTTGGCCGCTATCGAGCCCGAAAGGTAAATTTTTAGGCGAAAATTTCAAAATATTTTAATGTAATCGCGTTTTGCGGCCAAACCAATTGAGATAGAGCAAAAGATCACTGGACCTTTTTTGTAGTTCACATCATTCCTGACCATGAATTTTTCGTCAGATCGAAGCTAGCTCCGACGGTTCGCCCGCTATCGGGCTTCAAAGGAAAGCCTGCTAGGGCAAAACAGGGGTCCGTTCGGGAATTTTTTTGAGGGGTTCAAAAGTAAAAAAATCAGGTTTTCAGACTTTTCCCGGAGGTTTGAAGATACGTGCGACGTGCGTGCAAAATTTCACGTTTCCAGCACTTCTGGAAGTATGTTAGAATTAGTATTACCTATGTGTCAGTCAGTGAGTCAGTTACACATGCGGCTGTATATATATAGGACTCGCCTTCGGCTCGCTGGGGGCTACGCCCCCAGGCCCCCATTTGGGTGTTGGCTAAATTCGGGGATAAGCGTAGTTCGGTGATTGATTAAATTCAGACGTGAAGTTTCCATAAAATTTTATGTATCCGTTTTCGAGAATCTTACGGGTCGTAATGCTTCGCTAACGCTCAGCCAAAAGATGTGTGGTGTATAATATTAATCAATTGATGTGGTAGAAGAGTTAAGTTATGTGTTCGTGAAATTTGGAGACAAGAAGAATATGGTTTTAACCAAAGTCAGAGGACGTATGTATACCATAGTTTAATTTTCCGGATTTACCCAAACTTTTGACTTTGAGGGCGTTTTGCGGCTTAACCGTTAGAGATACGAGAAAAAGTAACTGGACCTTTCCTGTCGGAAATTTAATTTTATGTTTCGATTCCGTCGTCAGATTTTAGCTGCGAACTTTGGTTTAGCCAGGAATGAGCTCGGAAGAAAAGTTTGCACAGGTCAGCTATCGTAAATTGTTTATTATAAACGTAATAAAAACAGACCTTAAAAGGCAATATTTTAAGTTGAACAGTTGGTTTAATATCATCAGGAGATTATCTAGTCAAACCAGGAAATTCCCTGGGGGGGGGTTAATGTTACCGGGGGGTTAACACATCAGGGGGTTTAATTTACTCAGGATGTTATCTGGTAATGCAAGAAAATTCCAGGGGGGGGTAATGTTAAAGAGGGTTAAGACATCAGGGGGTTTAATTTAGTCAGGATATTTTCTGGTCATATGAATAAATTCCCGGAGGGGGGGGGTTAATGTTACAAGGGGTTAATGACACACGTGGGCCTATTTTAGAGGGTGTTGTGTCTTTGAACATAATAAAAAACACTCTGTCCCTATCTACTATTGAAACTTCACTAACGCTCAGCCAACTCCCGACGTGGAGGGGGGTTTTAGTCACTCGTTAACGTAGTAATACAAGGTCAAGATGGAACCATCATGAAGCGCACTAATTAAAGTTGAAAAATTTAAAACACCTAAAAGTAACGACGAAGAATTTGTCATTTAGAGCATTTATCAGGCTTACGGAAAGATAAACGATAGAAAGCTGCTGAATCTTTTTTTTAGATCCTATGAATAGCTAGTTACAAAAAATTTTACATTTAAAACTTCAAAGGTTTCGCTAACACAGAGCCCAGAAAACAATATCTCACGTAAAACGTAAAAAATCGATACATTCAAACGCGTGATGCGGCCAAACCTTTGAGGATAGGGCAAAATGTTACATGACCTTTCTTGTAGATCACGCAATTTGCTAAATCCCATTGAAAATTTGTTTTGAGCTACGACCAACCGTTTGGCCGCTATCGAGCCCGAAAGGTAAATTTTTAGGCGAAAATTTCAAAATATTTTAATGTAATCGCGTTTTGCGGCCAAACCAATTGAGATAGAGCAAAAGATCACTGGACCTTTTTTGTAGTTCACATCATTCCTGACCATGAATTTTTCGTCAGATCGAAGCTAGCTCCGACGGTTCGCCCGCTATCGGGCTTCAAAGGAAAGCCTGCTAGGGCAAAACAGGGGTCCGTTCGGGAATTTTTTTGAGGGGTTCAAAAGTAAAAAAATCAGGTTTTCAGACTTTTCCCGGAGGTTTGAAGATACGTGCGACGTGCGTGCAAAATTTCACGTTTCCAGCACTTCTGGAAGTATGTTAGAATTAGTATTACCTATGTGTCAGTCAGTGAGTCAGTTACACATGCGGCTGTATATATATAGGACTCGCCTTCGGCTCGCTGGGGGCTACGCCCCCAGGCCCCCATTTGGGTGTTGGCTAAATTCGGGGATAAGCGTAGTTCGGTGATTGATTAAATTCAGACGTGAAGTTTCCAAATTTTATGTATCCGTTTTCGAGAATCTTACGGGTCGTAATGCTTCGCTAACGCTCAGCCAAAAGATGTGTGGTGTATAATATTAATCAATTGATGTGGTAGAAGAGTTAAGTTATGTGTTCGTGAAATTTGGAGACAAGAAGAATATGGTTTTAACCAAAGTCAGAGGACGTATGTATACCATAGTTTAATTTTCCGGATTTACCCAAACTTTTGACTTTGAGGGCGTTTTGCGGCTTAACCGTTAGAGATACGAGAAAAAGTAACTGGACCTTTCCTGTCGGAAATTTAATTTTATGTTTCGATTCCGTCGTCAGATTTTAGCTGCGAACTTTGGTTTAGCCAGGAATGAGCTCGGAAGAAAAGTTTGCACAGGTCAGCTATCGTAAATTGTTTATTATAAACGTAATAAAAACAGACCTTAAAAGGCAATATTTTAAGTTGAACAGTTGGTTTAATATCATCAGGAGATTATCTAGTCAAACCAGGAAATTCCCTGGGGGGGGTTAATGTTACCGGGGGGTTAACACATCAGGGGGTTTAATTTACTCAGGATGTTATCTGGTAATGCAAGAAAATTCCAGGGGGGGGGTAATGTTAAAGAGGGTTAAGACATCAGGGGGTTTAATTTAGTCAGGATATTTTCTGGTCATATGAATAAATTCCCGGAGGGGGGGGGTTAATGTTACAAGGGGTTAATGACACACGTGGGCCTATTTTAGAGGGTGTTGTGTCTTTGAACATAATAAAAAACACTCTGTCCCTATCTACTATTGAAACTTCACTAACGCTCAGCCAACTCCCGACGTGGAGGGGGGTTTTAGTCACTCGTTAACGTAGTAATACAAGGTCAAGATGGAACCATCATGAAGCGCACTAATTAAAGTTGAAAAATTTAAAACACCTAAAAGTAACGACGAAGAATTTGTCATTTAGAGCATTTATCAGGCTTACGGAAAGATAAACGATAGAAAGCTGCTGAATCTTTTTTTTAGATCCTATGAATAGCTAGTTACAAAAAATTTTACATTTAAGCTAGGGCTAACGGTTCGGCCAATATCGAGCCCAGAAGGTAAGTTTTTTGAGTGAAATTTTCAACATAATCACGTTTTAACGACTAAACCATGGAAGATAGAGTAAAATGTCACTGGACCTTTTTTGTAGAACACATTGTTTCGTATTAAAAAATGCGATTTTTATTCTACCCTAACTTCAAAGGTTTCGCTAACACAGAGCCCAGAAAACAATATCTCACGTAAAACGTAAAAAATCGATACATTCAAACGCGTGATGCGGCCAAACCTTTGAGGATAGGGCAAAATGTTACATGACCTTTCTTGTAGATCACGCAATTTGCTAAATCCCATTGAAAATTTGTTTTGAGCTACGACCAACCGTTTGGCCGCTATCGAGCCCGAAAGGTAAATTTTTAGGCGAAAATTTCAAAATATTTTAATGTAATCGCGTTTTGCGGCCAAACCAATTGAGATAGAGCAAAAGATCACTGGACCTTTTTTGTAGTTCACATCATTCCTGACCATGAATTTTTCGTCAGATCGAAGCTAGCTCCGACGGTTCGCCCGCTATCGGGCTTCAAAGGAAAGCCTGCTAGGGCAAAACAGGGGTCCGTTCGGGAATTTTTTTGAGGGGTTCAAAAGTAAAAAAATCAGGTTTTCAGACTTTTCCCGGAGGTTTGAAGATACGTGCGACGTGCGTGCAAAATTTCACGTTTCCAGCACTTCTGGAAGTATGTTAGAATTAGTATTACCTATGTGTCAGTCAGTGAGTCAGTTACACATGCGGCTGTATATATATAGGACTCGCCTTCGGCTCGCTGGGGGCTACGCCCCCAGGCCCCCATTTGGGTGTTGGCTAAATTCGGGGATAAGCGTAGTTCGGTGATTGATTAAATTCAGACGTGAAGTTTCCAAATTTTTATGTATCCGTTTTCGAGAATCTTACGGGTCGTAATGCTTCGCTAACGCTCAGCCAAAAGATGTGTGGTGTATAATATTAATCAATTGATGTGGTAGAAGAGTTAAGTTATGTGTTCGTGAAATTTGGAGACAAGAAGAATATGGTTTTAACCAAAGTCAGAGGACGTATGTATACCATAGTTTAATTTTCCGGATTTACCCAAACTTTTGACTTTGAGGGCGTTTTGCGGCTTAACCGTTAGAGATACGAGAAAAAGTAACTGGACCTTTCCTGTCGGAAATTTAATTTTATGTTTCGATTCCGTCGTCAGATTTTAGCTGCGAACTTTGGTTTAGCCAGGAATGAGCTCGGAAGAAAAGTTTGCACAGGTCAGCTATCGTAAATTGTTTATTATAAACGTAATAAAAACAGACCTTAAAAGGCAATATTTTAAGTTGAACAGTTGGTTTAATATCATCAGGAGATTATCTAGTCAAACCAGGAAATTCCCTGGGGGGGGGTTAATGTTACCGGGGGGTTAACACATCAGGGGGTTTAATTTACTCAGGATGTTATCTGGTAATGCAAGAAAATTCCAGGGGGGGGGTAATGTTAAAGAGGGTTAAGACATCAGGGGGTTTAATTTAGTCAGGATATTTTCTGGTCATATGAATAAATTCCCGGAGGGGGGGGGTTAATGTTACAAGGGGTTAATGACACACGTGGGCCTATTTTAGAGGGTGTTGTGTCTTTGAACATAATAAAAAACACTCTGTCCCTATCTACTATTGAAACTTCACTAACGCTCAGCCAACTCCCGACGTGGAGGGGGGTTTTAGTCACTCGTTAACGTAGTAATACAAGGTCAAGATGGAACCATCATGAAGCGCACTAATTAAAGTTGAAAAATTTAAAACACCTAAAAGTAACGACGAAGAATTTGTCATTTAGAGCATTTATCAGGCTTACGGAAAGATAAACGATAGAAAGCTGCTGAATCTTTTTTTTAGATCCTATGAATAGCTAGTTACAAAAAATTTTACATTTAAGCTAGGGCTAACGGTTCGGCCAATATCGAGCCCAGAAGGTAAGTTTTTGAGTGAAATTTTCAACATAATCACGTTTTACGACTAAACCATGGAAGATAGAGTAAAATGTCACTGGACCTTTTTTGTAGAACACATTGTTTCGTATTAAAATGCGATTTTTATTCTACCCTAACTTCAAAGGTTTCGCTAACACAGAGCCCAGAAAACAATATCTCACGTAAAACGTAAAAAATCGATACATTCAAACGCGTGATGCGGCCAAACCTTTGAGGATAGGGCAAAATGTTACATGACCTTTCTTGTAGATCACGCAATTTGCTAAATCCCATTGAAAATTTGTTTTGAGCTACGACCAACCGTTTGGCCGCTATCGAGCCCGAAAGGTAAATTTTTAGGCGAAAATTTCAAAATATTTTAATGTAATCGCGTTTTGCGGCCAAACCAATTGAGATAGAGCAAAAGATCACTGGACCTTTTTTGTAGTTCACATCATTCCTGACCATGAATTTTTCGTCAGATCGAAGCTAGCTCCGACGGTTCGCCCGCTATCGGGCTTCAAAGGAAAGCCTGCTAGGGCAAAACAGGGGTCCGTTCGGGAATTTTTTTGAGGGGTTCAAAAGTAAAAAAATCAGGTTTTCAGACTTTTCCCGGAGGTTTGAAGATACGTGCGACGTGCGTGCAAAATTTCACGTTTCCAGCACTTCTGGAAGTATGTTAGAATTAGTATTACCTATGTGTCAGTCAGTGAGTCAGTTACACATGCGGCTGTATATATATAGGACTCGCCTTCGGCTCGCTGGGGGCTACGCCCCCAGGCCCCCATTTGGGTGTTGGCTAAATTCGGGGATAAGCGTAGTTCGGTGATTGATTAAATTCAGACGTGAAGTTTCCAAATTTTATGTATCCGTTTTCGAGAATCTTACGGGTCGTAATGCTTCGCTAACGCTCAGCCAAAAGATGTGTGGTGTATAATATTAATCAATTGATGTGGTAGAAGAGTTAAGTTATGTGTTCGTGAAATTTGGAGACAAGAAGAATATGGTTTTAACCAAAGTCAGAGGACGTATGTATACCATAGTTTAATTTTCCGGATTTACCCAAACTTTTGACTTTGAGGGCGTTTTGCGGCTTAACCGTTAGAGATACGAGAAAAAGTAACTGGACCTTTCCTGTCGGAAATTTAATTTTATGTTTCGATTCCGTCGTCAGATTTTAGCTGCGAACTTTGGTTTAGCCAGGAATGAGCTCGGAAGAAAAGTTTGCACAGGTCAGCTATCGTAAATTGTTTATTATAAACGTAATAAAAACAGACCTTAAAAGGCAATATTTTAAGTTGAACAGTTGGTTTAATATCATCAGGAGATTATCTAGTCAAACCAGGAAATTCCCTGGGGGGGGGTTAATGTTACCGGGGGGTTAACACATCAGGGGGTTTAATTTACTCAGGATGTTATCTGGTAATGCAAGAAAATTCCAGGGGGGGGGTAATGTTAAAGAGGGTTAAGACATCAGGGGGTTTAATTTAGTCAGGATATTTTCTGGTCATATGAATAAATTCCCGGAGGGGGGGGGTTAATGTTACAAGGGGTTAATGACACACGTGGGCCTATTTTAGAGGGTGTTGTGTCTTTGAACATAATAAAAAACACTCTGTCCCTATCTACTATTGAAACTTCACTAACGCTCAGCCAACTCCCGACGTGGAGGGGGGTTTTAGTCACTCGTTAACGTAGTAATACAAGGTCAAGATGGAACCATCATGAAGCGCACTAATTAAAGTTGAAAAATTTAAAACACCTAAAAGTAACGACGAAGAATTTGTCATTTAGAGCATTTATCAGGCTTACGGAAAGATAAACGATAGAAAGCTGCTGAATCTTTTTTTTAGATCCTATGAATAGCTAGTTACAAAAAATTTTACATTTAAGCTAGGGCTAACGGTTCGGCCAATATCGAGCCCAGAAGGTAAGTTTTTGAGTGAAATTTTCAACATAATCACGTTTTTACGACTAAACCATGGAAGATAGAGTAAAATGTCACTGGACCTTTTTTGTAGAACACATTGTTTCGTATTAAAATGCGATTTTTTATTCTACCCTAACTTCAAAGGTTTCGCTAACACAGAGCCCAGAAAACAATATCTCACGTAAAACGTAAAAAATCGATACATTCAAACGCGTGATGCGGCCAAACCTTTGAGGATAGGGCAAAATGTTACATGACCTTTCTTGTAGATCACGCAATTTGCTAAATCCCATTGAAAATTTGTTTTGAGCTACGACCAACCGTTTGGCCGCTATCGAGCCCGAAAGGTAAATTTTTAGGCGAAAATTTCAAAATATTTTAATGTAATCGCGTTTTGCGGCCAAACCAATTGAGATAGAGCAAAAGATCACTGGACCTTTTTTGTAGTTCACATCATTCCTGACCATGAATTTTTCGTCAGATCGAAGCTAGCTCCGACGGTTCGCCCGCTATCGGGCTTCAAAGGAAAGCCTGCTAGGGCAAAACAGGGGTCCGTTCGGGAATTTTTTTGAGGGGTTCAAAAGTAAAAAAATCAGGTTTTCAGACTTTTCCCGGAGGTTTGAAGATACGTGCGACGTGCGTGCAAAATTTCACGTTTCCAGCACTTCTGGAAGTATGTTAGAATTAGTATTACCTATGTGTCAGTCAGTGAGTCAGTTACACATGCGGCTGTATATATATAGGACTCGCCTTCGGCTCGCTGGGGGCTACGCCCCCAGGCCCCCATTTGGGTGTTGGCTAAATTCGGGGATAAGCGTAGTTCGGTGATTGATTAAATTCAGACGTGAAGTTTCCAAATTTTATGTATCCGTTTTCGAGAATCTTACGGGTCGTAATGCTTCGCTAACGCTCAGCCAAAAGATGTGTGGTGTATAATATTAATCAATTGATGTGGTAGAAGAGTTAAGTTATGTGTTCGTGAAATTTGGAGACAAGAAGAATATGGTTTTAACCAAAGTCAGAGGACGTATGTATACCATAGTTTAATTTTCCGGATTTACCCAAACTTTTGACTTTGAGGGCGTTTTGCGGCTTAACCGTTAGAGATACGAGAAAAAGTAACTGGACCTTTCCTGTCGGAAATTTAATTTTATGTTTCGATTCCGTCGTCAGATTTTAGCTGCGAACTTTGGTTTAGCCAGGAATGAGCTCGGAAGAAAAGTTTGCACAGGTCAGCTATCGTAAATTGTTTATTATAAACGTAATAAAAACAGACCTTAAAAGGCAATATTTTAAGTTGAACAGTTGGTTTAATATCATCAGGAGATTATCTAGTCAAACCAGGAAATTCCCTGGGGGGGGGTTAATGTTACCGGGGGTTAACACATCAGGGGGTTTAATTTACTCAGGATGTTATCTGGTAATGCAAGAAAATTCCAGGGGGGGGTAATGTTAAAGAGGGTTAAGACATCAGGGGGTTTAATTTAGTCAGGATATTTTCTGGTCATATGAATAAATTCCCGGAGGGGGGGGGTTAATGTTACAAGGGGTTAATGACACACGTGGGCCTATTTTAGAGGGTGTTGTGTCTTTGAACATAATAAAAAACACTCTGTCCCTATCTACTATTGAAACTTCACTAACGCTCAGCCAACTCCCGACGTGGAGGGGGGTTTTAGTCACTCGTTAACGTAGTAATACAAGGTCAAGATGGAACCATCATGAAGCGCACTAATTAAAGTTGAAAAATTTAAAACACCTAAAAGTAACGACGAAGAATTTGTCATTTAGAGCATTTATCAGGCTTACGGAAAGATAAACGATAGAAAGCTGCTGAATCTTTTTTTTAGATCCTATGAATAGCTAGTTACAAAAAATTTTACATTTAAACTTCAAAGGTTTCGCTAACACAGAGCCCAGAAAACAATATCTCACGTAAAACGTAAAAAATCGATACATTCAAACGCGTGATGCGGCCAAACCTTTGAGGATAGGGCAAAATGTTACATGACCTTTCTTGTAGATCACGCAATTTGCTAAATCCCATTGAAAATTTGTTTTGAGCTACGACCAACCGTTTGGCCGCTATCGAGCCCGAAAGGTAAATTTTTAGGCGAAAATTTCAAAATATTTTAATGTAATCGCGTTTTGCGGCCAAACCAATTGAGATAGAGCAAAAGATCACTGGACCTTTTTTGTAGTTCACATCATTCCTGACCATGAATTTTTCGTCAGATCGAAGCTAGCTCCGACGGTTCGCCCGCTATCGGGCTTCAAAGGAAAGCCTGCTAGGGCAAAACAGGGGTCCGTTCGGGAATTTTTTTGAGGGGTTCAAAAGTAAAAAAATCAGGTTTTCAGACTTTTCCCGGAGGTTTGAAGATACGTGCGACGTGCGTGCAAAATTTCACGTTTCCAGCACTTCTGGAAGTATGTTAGAATTAGTATTACCTATGTGTCAGTCAGTGAGTCAGTTACACATGCGGCTGTATATATATAGGACTCGCCTTCGGCTCGCTGGGGGCTACGCCCCCAGGCCCCCATTTGGGTGTACTGGCTTAAATTCGGGGATAAGCGTAGTTCGGTGATTGATTAAATTCAGACATGAGGTCGTGCCATAAAATTCCCTGGGGGGTTTACCGTTTTCGAGAATCTTACGGGTCGTAATGCTTCGCTAACGCTCAGCCAAAAGATGTGTGGTGTATAATATTAATCAATTGATGTGGTAGAAGAGTTAAGTTATGTGTTCGTGAAATTTGGAGACAAGAAGAATATGGTTTTAACCAAAGTCAGAGGACGTATGTATACCATAGTTTAATTTTCCGGATTTACCCAAACTTTTGACTTTGAGGGCGTTTTGCGGCTTAACCGTTAGAGATACGAGAAAAAGTAACTGGACCTTTCCTGTCGGAAATTTAATTTTATGTTTCGATTCCGTCGTCAGATTTTAGCTGCGAACTTTGGTTTAGCCAGGAATGAGCTCGGAAGAAAAGTTTGCACAGGTCAGCTATCGTAAATTGTTTATTATAAACGTAATAAAAACAGACCTTAAAAGGCAATATTTTAAGTTGAACAGTTGGTTTAATATCATCAGGAGATTATCTAGTCAAACCAGGAAATTCCCTGGGGGGGGGTTAATGTTACCGGGGGGTTAACACATCAGGGGGTTTAATTTACTCAGGATGTTATCTGGTAATGCAAGAAAATTCCAGGGGGGGGTAATGTTAAAGAGGGTTAAGACATCAGGGGGTTTAATTTAGTCAGGATATTTTCTGGTCATATGAATAAATTCCCGGAGGGGGGGGGTTAATGTTACAAGGGGTTAATGACACACGTGGGCCTATTTTAGAGGGTGTTGTGTCTTTGAACATAATAAAAAACACTCTGTCCCTATCTACTATTGAAACTTCACTAACGCTCAGCCAACTCCCGACGTGGAGGGGGGTTTTAGTCACTCGTTAACGTAGTAATACAAGGTCAAGATGGAACCATCATGAAGCGCACTAATTAAAGTTGAAAAATTTAAAACACCTAAAAGTAACGACGAAGAATTTGTCATTTAGAGCATTTATCAGGCTTACGGAAAGATAAACGATAGAAAGCTGCTGAATCTTTTTTTTAGATCCTATGAATAGCTAGTTACAAAAAATTTTACATTTAAACTTCAAAGGTTTCGCTAACACAGAGCCCAGAAAACAATATCTCACGTAAAACGTAAAAAATCGATACATTCAAACGCGTGATGCGGCCAAACCTTTGAGGATAGGGCAAAATGTTACATGACCTTTCTTGTAGATCACGCAATTTGCTAAATCCCATTGAAAATTTGTTTTGAGCTACGACCAACCGTTTGGCCGCTATCGAGCCCGAAAGGTAAATTTTTAGGCGAAAATTTCAAAATATTTTAATGTAATCGCGTTTTGCGGCCAAACCAATTGAGATAGAGCAAAAGATCACTGGACCTTTTTTGTAGTTCACATCATTCCTGACCATGAATTTTTCGTCAGATCGAAGCTAGCTCCGACGGTTCGCCCGCTATCGGGCTTCAAAGGAAAGCCTGCTAGGGCAAAAACAGGGGTCCGTTCGGGAATTTTTTTGAGGGGTTCAAAAGTAAAAAAATCAGGTTTTCAGACTTTTCCCGGAGGTTTGAAGATACGTGCGACGTGCGTGCAAAATTTCACGTTTCCAGCACTTCTGGAAGTATGTTAGAATTAGTATTACCTATGTGTCAGTCAGTGAGTCAGTTACACATGCGGCTGTATATATATAGGACTCGCCTTCGGCTCGCTGGGGGCTACGCCCCAGGCCCCCATGAATGTAAACGCTTGCAAATTCGGGGATAAAGCGGTGAAGTTTCGGGGAAAGCTATGGTTTCTCAGATCTGGGAGTTGTAACGTATCCGGCTCGAGCCCAAAATTTTGTAAGGTATAACGCTCATTTAACAATGTGATGTTTTAATCAAAATTGTAGAAAGTTAAGGTTTTCATGATTTGTAGACAAGAGAATTTGGTTAACCCAAGAGTCAGAGGACGTATGTATAACTTTTGGATTTAACTTTTCTTTGAGGGCGTTTTGCGGCTTAAACCGTTAGAGATACGAGACAAAAAGTGACTGGACCTTTCTTGTCGGAAATTTAAATTAGTGACGATTGTGCCCTCAGATCTGATCTACGACCTATGGTTTAGCCAGAAAATGAGCTCGGGAGAAAAGTCTGCACTGGTCAGCTATCTTGAATTGTTTAGTATAAACATAATAATAAAACCGACCTTAAGGCAGTATTTTAAGTCGAACAGGGGTGTTTAATATCACCAGGAGGACTATCTAGTCAAGGCGAGAAATTCCCATGGGTGGGTGATTAATGTTAAGGAGGTTAAGACAAGAGGGGGTTTAATTTCGTCAGGATAATTGTCTGGTCATTATGAAACAAATTCAGGGGGGGTTAACGTTACCGGGGGATAAGTCTCCAGGGGGTTATCTGGTCATACCAGGATCTTCCCAGGGGGGGGGGGGGGTTTAAGAGATTTGGTGACTGGTTAAAATTACCGGACATGAGGTCATGGCCAGGAAATTTCCCTGGGGGGGTTGAATGTTACCCCAGGGGGGGGTTAACACATCAGGGGGTTGATCTGTACTACAGGAGGTTATCAGGTCATACCAGGAAATCCCCGGGGTGGGGGGTTTAATATTACCCGGTAGTAGAGTTAATGACACAACACTTGGGCCTTTTTTAGAGGGTATTGTGTTGCAGTGAACATAATTGGAAATATTTGCCTCTTTCCCCTGTCTACTATTGACCGCTTAGCTAACGCTCAGCAACTCCCGAAGTCACTGAACCTTTTCTGAGACTCACGTGATTTCACATAAATCCCGTTTAAAATTTGTTTTGAGTTACGACCAACGGTTTTAGCCGACTATCAAGCCCGGAATGTAAATTTTTAGGCGAAAATGTCCAATATTTTCGACACTTAATCGCGTTTTTCGGTCAAACTAAGGAAATATAGTAAAAAGTCACTGGATACCTTTTTTGTAGGTCATCTTATTTCCTAAATAAAATCGTTAGTCTTATTTTGACCTCCGACCAATGGTTTCGCCGCTAATCGACCCCAAAAACAAAAGTTTTCGCGTTAAAGTTACAACAAAATTGTACATAACTACACCACGTTTTTATTTCGGCCAAACCAATCGAGATAGGGCAAAAGATTACTGGACCCTTTTCTGTAGATCGCGCAATTTGCTAAATTTGATGGGTCCAATCATAATTTGAGCTACGACCAACGGTTCGGCCGCTATCCCCCGAGGGGGGGGGGGCTTGAAATAACATTATTTATCGAAAAAAATATTCTGGAATTTCAGAATGTCGAGCGTTTTGTCGCTTAACCATGGAGATAGAGCAAAAAGTCAATGACCTTTTTTGTAGTTCACTTCATTCCTGACCATGAATTTTTCCGTCAGATCCCGAGCTAGCTCCAACGGTTCGCCCGCTATCGGGCTTACAAAAAAAAAATGCCTGCAGGGGTGAAGAATGCGCGATGTTTTTGGGAATTTTTTTTGAGTGGTTGAAAATGAAAAATTCTCACTTCTTTTCGGGATTTTCCTGGTGGTTACACGTGGAAAGCTATCTGTGTACCAAAATTTCAAGTCTCTAATTCATCTGGAAGTAGGTTAGAATTAGTATACGTGAGTGAGTCAGTTCAGTCAGTTACACATGGCGTGTATATTATATTAGGACTCGCCCCTTCGGGCTTCGCTGGGGGCTAGCCCCCAGGCCCCCAAAGTAAACGCTTGCAAATTCGGGGGATAAGCGGAATTCGGTGTACTGGTTAAGTTCCGGACATTAAGTAAATGACAATGGGATTTAAAAAATTGACCTTTTTCATAGATTTTTTTCCGGATTCCGTTTATAAAAACTTTTGACCTTGAGGGCATTTTGCGGTTAAACCGTTAGAGATTTTTTCTCTAATTTTGTCTTTCGATTGTGCCCTCAGATCTGATTTTTTTCTACGACCTATGGTTTAGCCAGAAATGAGCTCGGGGGAGAAAAGTCTGCACGGGTCATGCTATCTTGAATTGTTTAGTATATAAACATAATAAAAAACCGACCTCAAGGCAGTATTTTAAGTCGAACAGGGGGTTTAATATCTACCAGGAGACTATCATAGTCAAGGCGAGAAAATTCCCTGGGTGGGTGATTAATGTTTAGTGAGGTTAAGACAAGAGGGGGTTTAATTTCGTCAGGATATTGTCTGGTCATATGAACAAATTCCCAGGGGGGGTTAACGTTACCGGGGGATAAGTCTCCAGGGGGTTATCTTCTGGTCATACCCAGGATCTTCCCAGGGGGGGGGGGTTTTAAGAGATTTGGTGACTGGTAAATTCGGACATGAGGTCATGGCAGGAAATTCCCTGGGGGGGTTTAATGTTACCAGGGGGGTTAACCAAATCAGGGGGTTGAATGTACAGGAGGTTATCAGGTCATACCAGGAAATCCCCGGGGGGGGGGTTTAAATATTACCGGGGGTTAATGACACACTTGGGCCTTTTTTAGAGGGTATTGTGTCTGTGAAACATAATAAATATTCCTCTGTCCCTATCTACTATTGACGCTTAGCTAACGCTCAGCCAACTCCCGAAAGTCACTGAACCTTTTTCTGTAGATCACGTGATTTCCTAAATCCCGTTTAAAAATTTGTTTTGAGTTACGACCAACCGTTTAGCCGCTATCAAGCCCGGAATGTAAATTTTTAGGCGAAAATGTCCAATATTTTCACTTAATCACGTTTTTTAACGGTCAAACTAAGGGTAAATATAGTAAAAAAGTCACTGGAACCTTTTTTGTAGGTCATCTTATTTCCTAAAAATAAAACGTTAGTCTTATTTGACCTGCCGACCAATGGTTTCGCCGCTATCGACCCCAAAAAAACAAAAGTTTCGCGTAAAAGTTACAACAAAATTGTACATAATCACGTTTTTCGGCCAAACCAATCGAGATAGGGCAAAAGATTACTGGACCTTTTCTGTAGATCGCGCAATTTTGCTAATTTGATGGGTCAATCAGATTTGAGCTACGACCAACGGTTCGGCCGGTCTATCGGGCTTGAAACATTATTTTTATCGAAAAAATCTCTGGAATTTCAAATGTTCGAGCGTTTTGTCGCTTAACCATGGAAGATAGAGCAAAAAGTCATTAGACCTTTTTTGTAGTTCACTTCATTCCTGACCATGAATTTTCCGTCAGATCCGAGCTAGCTCCAACGGTTCGCCCGCTATCGTGCTTACAAAAAATGCCTGCAGGGGTGAAGAATGCGCGATTTTTTGGGAATTTTTTTGAGGGGTTGAAATGAATGAAAAATTCTCACTTTTCGGGATTTTCCTGGTGGTTACACGTAGAAAGCTATCTGTGTACCAAATTTCAAGTCTCTAACTCATCTGGAAGTAGGTTAGAATTAGGATAAATACACGATGAGTGAGTCAGTCAGTTACACATGCGGTTTGTATATATATTAGACTCGCCTTCGGCTCGCTGGGGGCTACGCCCCCAGGCCCCCATTTGGGTGTTGGCTAAATTCGGGGATAAGCGTAGTTCGGTGATTGATTAAATTCAGACGTGAAGTTTCCAAATTTTATGTATCCGTTTTCGAGAATCTTACGGGTCGTAATGCTTCGCTAACGCTCAGCCAAAAGATGTGTGGTGTATAATATTAATCAATTGATGTGGTAGAAGAGTTAAGTTATGTGTTCGTGAAATTTGGAGACAAGAAGAATATGGTTTTAACCAAAGTCAGAGGACGTATGTATACCATAGTTTAATTTTCCGGATTTACCCAAACTTTTGACTTTGAGGGCGTTTTGCGGCTTAACCGTTAGAGATACGAGAAAAAGTAACTGGACCTTTCCTGTCGGAAATTTAATTTTATGTTTCGATTCCGTCGTCAGATTTTAGCTGCGAACTTTGGTTTAGCCAGGAATGAGCTCGGAAGAAAAGTTTGCACAGGTCAGCTATCGTAAATTGTTTATTATAAACGTAATAAAAACAGACCTTAAAAGGCAATATTTTAAGTTGAACAGTTGGTTTAATATCATCAGGAGATTATCTAGTCAAACCAGGAAATTCCCTGGGGGGGGGTTAATGTTACCGGGGGGTTAACACATCAGGGGGTTTAATTTACTCAGGATGTTATCTGGTAATGCAAGAAAATTCCAGGGGGGGGTAATGTTAAAGAGGGTTAAGACATCAGGGGGTTTAATTTAGTCAGGATATTTTCTGGTCATATGAATAAATTCCCGGAGGGGGGGGGTTAATGTTACAAGGGGTTAATGACACACGTGGGCCTATTTTAGAGGGTGTTGTGTCTTTGAACATAATAAAAAAACACTCTGTCCCTATCTACTATTGAAACTTCACTAACGCTCAGCCAACTCCCGACGTGGAGGGGGGTTTTAGTCACTCGTTAACGTAGTAATACAAGGTCAAGATGGAACCATCAATGAAGCGCACTAATTAAAGTTGAAAAATTTAAAACACCTAAAAGTAACGACGAAGAATTTGTCATTTAGAGCATTTATCAGGCTTACGGAAAGATAAACGATAGAAAGCTGCTGAATCTTTTTTTTAGATCCTATGAATAGCTAGTTACAAAAAATTTTACATTTAAGCTAGGGCTAACGGTTTCGGCCAATATCGAGCCCAGAAGGTAAGTTTTTTGAGTGAAATTTTTCAACATAATCACGTTTTATTAACGACTAAACCATGGAAGATAGAGTAAAATGTCACTGGACCTTTTTTGTAGAACACATTGTTTTCGTATTAAAATGCGATTTTTATTCTACCCCTAACTTCAAAGGTTTCGCTAACACAGAGCCCAGAAAACAATATCTCACGTAAAACGTAAAAAATCGATACATTCAAACGCGTGATGCGGCCAAACCTTTGAGGATAGGGCAAAATGTTACATGACCTTTCTTGTAGATCACGCAATTTGCTAAATCCCATTGAAAATTTGTTTTGAGCTACGACCAACCGTTTGGCCGCTATCGAGCCCGAAAGGTAAATTTTTAGGCGAAAATTTCAAAATATTTTAATGTAATCGCGTTTTTGCGGCCAAACCAATTGAGATAGAGCAAAAGATCACTGGACCTTTTTTTGTAGTTCACATCATTCCTGACCATGAATTTTTCGTCAGATCGAAGCTAGCTCCGACGGTTCGCCCGCTATCGGGCTTCAAAGGAAAGCCTGCTAGGGCAAAACAGGGGTCCGTTCGGGAATTTTTTTGAGGGGTTCAAAAGTAAAAAAATCAGGTTTTCAGACTTTTCCCGGAGGTTTGAAGATACGTGCGACGTGCGTGCAAAATTTCACGTTTCCAGCACTTCTGGAAGTATGTTAGAATTAGTATTACCTATGTGTCAGTCAGTGAGTCAGTTACACATGCGGCTGTATATATATAGGACTCGCCTTCGGCTCGCTGGGGGCTACGCCCCCAGGCCCCCATTTGGGTGTTGGCTAAATTCGGGGATAAGCGTAGTTCGGTGATTGATTAAAATTCAGACGTGAAGTTTCCAAATTTTATGTATCCGTTACTTTCGAGAATCTTACGGGTCGTAATGCTTCGCTAACGCTCAGCCAAAAGATGTGTGGTGTATAATATTAATCAATTGATGTGGTAGAAGAGTTAAGTTATGTGTTCGTGAAATTTGGAGACAAGAAGAATATGGTTTTAACCAAAGTCAGAGGACGTATGTATACCATAGTTTAATTTTCCGGATTTACCCAAACTTTTGACTTTGAGGGCGTTTTGCGGCTTAACCGTTAGAGATACGAGAAAAAGTAACTGGACCTTTTCCTGTCGGAAATTTAATTTTATGTTTCGATTCAACGTCGTCAGATTTTAGCTGCGAACTTTGGTTTAGCCAGGAATGAGCTCGGAAGAAAAGTTTGCACAGGTCAGCTATCGTAAATTGTTTATTATAAACGTAATAAAAACAGACCTTAAAAGGCAATATTTTAAGTTGAACAGTTGGTTTAATATCATCAGGAGATTATCTAGTCAAACCAGGAAATTCCCTGGGGGGGGGTTAATGTTACCGGGGGTTAACACATCAGGGGGTTTAATTTACTCAGGATGTTATCTGGTAATGCAAGAAAATTCCAGGGGGGGGGTAATGTTAAAGAGGGTTAAGACATCAGGGGGTTTAATTTAGTCAGGATATTTTTCTGGTCATATGAATAAATTCCCGGAGGGGGGGGTTAATGTTACAAGGGGTTAATGACACACGTGGGCCTATTTTAGAGGGTGTTGTGTCTTTGAACATAATAAAAAACACTCTGTCCCTATCTACTATTGAAACTTCACTAACGCTCAGCCAACTCCCGACGTGGAGGGGGGTTTTAGTCACTCGTTAACGTAGTAATACAAGGTCAAGATGGAACCATCATGAAGCGCACTAATTAAAGTTGAAAAATTTAAAACACCTAAAAGTAACGACGAAGAATTTGTCATTTAGAGCATTTATCAGGCTTACGGAAAGATAAACGATAGAAAGCTGCTGAATCTTTTTTTTAGATCCTATGAATAGCTAGTTACAAAAAATTTTACATTTAAGCTAGGGCTAACGGTTCGGCCAATATCGAGCCCAGAAGGTAAGTTTTTGAGTGAAATTTTCAACATAATCACGTTTTACGACTAAACCATGGAAGATAGAGTAAAATGTCACTGGACCTTTTTTGTAGAACACATTGTTTCGTATTAAAATGCGATTTTTATTCTACCCTAACTTCAAAGGTTTCGCTAACACAGAGCCCAGAAAACAATATCTCACGTAAAACGTAAAAAATCGATACATTCAAACGCGTGATGCGGCCAAACCTTTGAGGATAGGGCAAAATGTTACATGACCTTTCTTGTAGATCACGCAATTTGCTAAATCCCATTGAAAATTTGTTTTGAGCTACGACCAACCGTTTGGCCGCTATCGAGCCCGAAAGGTAAATTTTTTAGGCGAAAATTTCAAAATATTTTAATGTAATCGCGTTTTGCGGCCAAACCAATTGAGATAGAGCAAAAGATCACTGGACCTTTTTTGTAGTTCACATCATTCCTGACCATGAATTTTTCGTCAGATCGAAGCTAGCTCCGACGGTTCGCCCGCTATCGGGCTTCAAAGGAAAGCCTGCTAGGGCAAAACAGGGGTCCGTTTCGGGAATTTTTTTGAGGGGTTCAAAAGTAAAAAAATCAGGTTTTCAGACTTTTCCCGGAGGTTTGAAGATACGTGCGACGTGCGTGCAAAATTTCACGTTTCCAGCACTTCTGGAAGTATGTTAGAATTAGTATTACCTATGTGTCAGTCAGTGAGTCAGTTACACATGCGGCTGTATATATATAGGACTCCGCCTTCGGCTCGCTGGGGGCTACGCCCCCAGGCCCCCATTTGGGTGTTGGCTAAATTCGGGGATAAGCGTAGTTCGGTGATTGATTAAATTCAGACGTGAAGTTTCCAAATTTTATGTATCCGTTTTCGAGAATCTTACGGGTCGTAATGCTTCGCTAACGCTCAGCCAAAAGATGTGTGGTGTATAATATTAATCAATTGATGTGGTAGAAGAGTTAAGTTATGTGTTCGTGAAATTTGGAGACAAGAAGAAATATGGTTTTAACCAAAGTCAGAGGACGTATGTATACCATAGTTTAATTTTTCCGGATTTACCCAAACTTTTGACTTTGAGGGCGTTTTGGCGGCTTAACCGTTAGAGATACGAGAAAAAGTAACTGGACCTTTCCTGTCGGAAATTTAATTTTATGTTTCGATTCCGTCGTCAGATTTTAGCTGCGAACTTTGGTTTAGCCAGGAATGAGCTCGGAAGAAAAGGTCTTGCACAGGTCAGCTATCGTAAATTGTTTTATTATAAACGTAATAAAAACAGACCTTAAAAGGCAATATTTTAAGTTGAACAGTTGGGTTTAATATCATCAGGAGATTATCTAGTCAAACCAGGAAATTCCCTGGGGGGGGGTTAATGTTACAATCAAAATCAAATTTTCTCAAGAATTAAAAACCTATGAAACATACCTAAAGTAAAAATGTACTTCAAATCAATTTAACCAAATGTATTACTTAAATTCGAATACTAACCATGAAATTAGTCAACGAAATTGATATAAAGAACCTTAGTAGACAAAATATGAAATTTTTAGACGTTGGACCATTAGTAAAGAATGTGTAATTCTTTCACAATTTGAATTTCAAAATTAGAATGCGTTTCGCATCTGGGATTAAGAAACTGCAATTTGGCTTCGATTTCAATTGATGTGTAAAGATTTCGACTTCGATAAAATGGATTTAAAACGTCGATTGTCAGAGTAATTTGATTCCCATTCGTGGTTCGTTATATAATTCGATGCTCCGGGGTTAATAGGAGGGGTTAATTTATTAAGACGTTGCGTTACAGGTGGTGGGCTAATTATTAAAAAACACCAGGCCCTTACGTGCAATCGGGAGGGATTGATATCTTACCTGTAATAAGTATTCATAAATACTAATAGTTAATTAACCTAAGTAGAGAAAAATACTGGACTTTCGGATTAAGTTTTGATCAACTTTTGACATATGTATTCAAAATTATAAAATCAACTGTACACGAATTATATTAAAAATAAAAACGAACTTAAAGCGTATCAATTAGGTGTTTACTTTCTAGAAGATTTTAGTCCCAGAAATTTGGGAATACCTGGGCACAAGGGGTAATTTAGGGTTATTTTAAATTTCGGGTGGGTAAATTAGGGTAAGAATCAGGTTTTTTATCAATGACTGGTTTTGCAAGAAATTCCGGGGTGTAAAGGGTAAACAAGGTTAACAGGATTTCGGTTTTGAGATTCAGAAAGGGGGTTTTGTTGGGATAAACGTGGCGAGGGTGATTTCTTTACATATAAAATGTTATATTATTACTAGTCCATCAGGGTTTAGCGCTTAGGATCGGTCGGACCCCAGCCCATTGTTTAACGAAGTATCGGAGATTTCAGTTTTCAATTAGATACGAGAGCGATTTTTTACACAAGTTTAATTAACTAGGGTAAGTTGATTCAGAGAAGAATTGGTTTTCAACAGACGTTATACCATGAATGATAACACTGACTTTGGCTTCGTATTAATGGATATCTCTCAATTTTATGACCGAAATTTTAAACTTAGAATCGAAAAAGCACGCCAAATTTGATAAAGTAAACACCTTAGATATTAATTGCATTTAAATTGTTATGCAACCGGCCTGGGGGATTAATTAAGTTAATAATCGGGGGTACCGATGTAGACAAAAATCAGGTTTTATATTAGATAGATTTTGTCAGATTCTGTCAGTTCCGAGGGTTAAGAAAGTAAGAACGGGGCTATTTTGAGGGTTGTGTCTTTGGAAATACTGCACTCTGAATTCACTACCTCACCTGACTAGGTTGTATCTAGTAGTATAGTCAGTGAACATGGGCTAATAAGGATTTCCTAGAGCAAGGCCATATGTAGAAATGGGTACTTTGATATGGTAAAATTCAATAGGTTCCTAAACCCGGTAATTACAGTAGACATCAGGTTGGCCAAACTTAAGGTTAAGATTGTAATCAACTACAGAATTCTGGGGGTTTGTCGGTAAAAATAGGTAATTTCCAACGTCACCAAAATGTGGGGTAATTTATCGGGTAGAAAAAGTTGTGTTGGATTGGAAAGGAATTGGAAATCTGGACTATGTTTTAATTTCGTTACAAAATTGACTTAGCGTTTTCGTTAACCGTTAGAGATACGAGAAAAAGTAACTGGACTTCTGTCGGAAATTATTTTATTTCGATTCCTCTCGATTTAGCTCGACTGTTTAGCGAAGCTGGAAAAGTTCACGTCAGCTATCGTAATTGTTATTATAAACTAATAAAACAGACCTTAAAAGGCATATTTTAAGTTGACAGTTGTTTATACTCAGAGATTATCTATCAAACAGAAAATTCGGGGGGGTTAATTGTATCGGGGTAAACTAGGTTATTATCAGATTTTCTGGTAAGAAAATTCCAGGGGGGGGTAAGTTAAAGGTAAGACCAGGGTTATAGTGATTTCTTATATAAAATTCCCATTAATTCAAGGTAGCACCGTGGGCTATTTAAGTGTGTGCTACAAAAAACCTCTGCCCTATTAATTGAATTAACCTCAGAACCCGATGAGGGTTATCACTCGTAAGTATAATACAGGTAGGGAACCACATGAGCGCATAATTAAGTAAATTAAAAACCAAATACACGAAGAATTTCATTTAAGCTTTATCGCTTGAGATAGGAAAGCTTGCTGAATTCTTTTTAGGATCTATGAATAGAATTAAATTCATAACTAAGTTCGCTACACAGAGCAACATATTCAGAAACTAAAAATCGTACATCAAGTGATCGCACCAGAAGCTTAATGACCTCTGTACACATTGCTAATCCTTTCATCATGAGTCATTACAATGCGGCTTAATATTGATCGCCTTCGCTCGCTGGGGCTACGCCCAGGCCCCATTGTGTTGCAAATTCGGGATAAGGTGTTCGTATTGATAATTCAGAGTAAGTTTCAATTATGTATCCTTTTCGGAATCTTAGTGTAGCTTCAACGTCAGCCAAAATTGTGGTTAAATTACATGAGGGTAGAAGGTTAATATGGTTCGTAAATTTGGGACAAGAAAATTGGTTTTCCAATCAGACGTATGACCAGTTAATTTCGGATTTACAATTTGACTTTAGGCGTTTTGCGGCTAACCGTAGAATACGAGAAAGTACTGGACTTCTGTCGGAAATTTAATTTGTCGATTCTCTCGATTTAGCTCGACTTGGTTACGGAGAGCTGGGAAAGTCACGGTCAGCTATCGATGTTTATTATAACGTAATAAACAACCTAAAGCATATTTAAGTTGAACAGTGGTTTATATCATAGGAGATTATCTAGTCAACAGAAATTCCTGGGGGGTTAATGTTACGGGGTTAAACATCAGGGTTAATTACTCAGGAGTTATCTGTAATAAGAAAATTCCGGGGGGAATGTTAGGGTTAGACATCAGGGGGTTATTTATCAGATATTTGTCATAGAATAAATTCCCGGGGGGGTTAATGTTACAGGGGTTAATGACACACGTGGGCCTATTTTAGAGGGTTTGTGTCTTGAACATAATAAAACACTCTGTCCTATCTACTATTGAAACTTCACTAACGCTCAGCCAACTCCCGACGTGAGGGGTTTAGTCCTCGTTACGTATAATCAGGTCAAGGGAACCATCATAAGCGCACTATAAAGTTGAAAAATTTAAAACACCAAAATACGACGAAGAATTTCATTTAGCATTATCAGGCTTACGGAAAGATAAACGATAGAAGCGCTGAATCTTTTTTTTAGATCCTATGAATACTTTCAAAATTTACATTTAATCAAAGTTTCGCTACAAGACCCAGAAAAATATTCACGAAATAAAAATCGTACATTCAACGGTGATGCGGCCAAACCTGAGATAGGCAAAGTTACATGACCTTTCTGTAGATCACGCAATTTGCTAAATGAAATTTTGCTACGACCAACCGTTTCCCTTCGGAATAATTTACAATTTCATTAGCTGGGGGCTACGCCCCCAGGCCCCCATTGGGTGTTGGCTAAATTCGGGGATAAGCGTAGTTTCGGTGATTGATTAAATTCAGACGTGAAGTTTCCAAATTTTATGTATCCGTTTTCGAGAATCTTACGGGTCGTATGCTTCGCTAACGCTCAGCCAAAAGATGTGTGGTGTATAATATTAATCAATTGATGTGGTAGAAGAGTTAAGTTATGTGTTCGTGAAATTTGGAGACAAGAAGAATATGGTTTTAACCAAAGTCAGAGGACGTATGTATACCATAGTTTAATTTTCCGGATTTACCCAAACTTTTGACTTTGAGGGCGTTTTGCGGCTTAACCGTTAGAGATACGAGAAAAAGTAACTGGACCTTTCCTGTCGGAAATTTAATTTTATGTTTCGATTCCGTCGTCAGATTTAGCTGCGAACTTTGGTTTAGCCAGGAATGAGCTCGGAAGAAAAGTTTGCACAGGTCAGCTATCGTAAATTGTTTATTATAAACGTAATAAAAACAGACCTTAAAAGGCAATATTTTAAGTTGAACAGTTGGTTTAATATCATCAGGAGATTATCTAGTCAAACCAGGAAATTCCCTGGGGGGGGTTAATGTTACCGGGGGTTAACACATCAGGGGGTTTAATTTACTCAGGATGTTATCTGGTAATGCAAGAAAATTCCAGGGGGGGGTAATGTTAAAGGTAAAATAGGGGGTTTAATTATCATATTTGGTAAGATAATTCGGAGGGGGGAAGTACAGGGTTAAAACAGGGGCTATTTATTGTTTAATCTATAAAACTTGTCATGCTTTGAATTATAAGTCAGCAATCGACTGGGGTTTTAGTCATCGTACGTAGTTAGGTCAATGGAACATATGAGCCTAATAAAGTTGAAATTAAAAACTAAATACGAGAGAATGTATTTAGACATTAAGGCTTAGAAAGAATAAACAATTGAATAGAACTGTGATTTTTTTTTAGATATATGAATATAATTAAAATAAATTTATAGATCGTTTTAAATTATTAGGTTTACTAACAAGACACGACAAAAAAATTAGTAAACTAAAAACATCTTCAAATATGGCAAATTAGTAGCAAGTTAAGTTTTTGTATCACCAATGTAAATCCATAAATGTTTGAGCACACCAACCGTTTGGCCATGAGGAAAGTAAATTTAGCGAAAATTTAAAAATTTTAATGTAATACGTTTGGGCAACCAATTGTTAGACAAAAGCATACTTTTTATTCATCAATTAAATTTTCGCAACGAGCTAGCCATTCCCGTATAGGTCAAGAAGCCTGAGGGCAAAAAGGGTCGTCGGAATTTTTGAGGTTCAAGTAAAATCGTTTCAACTTCGAGTTTGAGTCGGACGTGGTGCAAAATCACGTAACTTTTGACGAGTTGAATTAGTTTAATGTTCGTTGGTCATACAATGGGTGATAATATAGGACCGCTTCGTGTGGGCACCCCCAGCCCATTGTAGTTGCAAATTCGGGTAGGCCTGGAGTTGGAGGTGTCGAATTTGGTAGTTAAATTAGCTTTTCATGAGTTTTTGATTCGTAGTTTGATGTAAGTAGGTATGGGATTTGGGGTTATTATACTCGTTTGGTCGTAGAAAGGTGGGGTTGTTTGGATTTGAACAGTTGTTTGGAATCGGGTAGACTACTTACCATATATTCGTTAAAAATTTGACTTAAGCGTTTTAAGTTTAGTAGAATAGATAAAAATCGACTTTTCGATTTTAATCGTTTATATTGGTTGGCAACGTTAGTCGAAAATCTGTTTTAAATTATAGTTAAGAAGTAATTGAATTTCTGTATAAAATAGTTAGTTACGTATCTCAGGGTTATTGTCAACGATTCCGGGGGGGGTTAATGAGGGGTTAAATGGTTAATTCGGATGGGATGCAGGAATGGGGTAAGTAGGGGTTAATCAGGGTTTTCAGATGGAGGAATCGGGGTTAATCGGGTTATGATGGCTTTAAGGTTGCTTACTATAAACTTCCTCACAATCACGTAGAAGTACTGAGAGTAATCCTAAGTATAAGGAATAACCAATAACCAATTTTGAATTACCAAAATGAAAGCTTGCTTTAGCTAGAATAGTAAAGTACTTTTAGTCTAAACTATTCTAAATAATTATTTCATTTACTTGCCCACAGGTTCTAACGAAAAAATTGTAAAGTAAAATTGATCAAGTCGGACCTTGAGTCAATTACATGATTTCGTAGATCGATGCTATCGAAGTTTCAGAAACGTGGCCAGGCTGAATTTTTAGGAAAAAAATATTTCGCTTTCGAAAGAGTGGCAAATCAGTTTTTGTTTGATATTCTATATATTCGTAGTGAGTAGTCACGTTGTATGGCTTCGAGCGGGAAACGTTTGGGTTTTTTTGGGGAAATATCGTTTGATTTTCGGGTTAAATAGACTTGAATTAGTCATCTCTAATAGTAGATTGTATATTTATATGTAGTTAATGTGTTTAATGAGTGTTGGGTACCCAGGCCTAGTTGAATTCGGTACAGTTGTTGGTTGTAATCAAGAAGTTTATATATTTTTCGATTGGTTGTTGGTACGATAAAATTTGGTATTATTACATAATGTAAGATTAAGATGTCGTAAGGACGGTTGGTACATAGGAATATATCTGTTGAATTCGGTTATTTAAGGGGTGGTTATTAGAATGAATAATATTCCGGGATATTTTTGTTCCTCATTGATGGTTTACAAACTGTTTACATACTCTAGTAAAATAGGTAGCATATTAGTGAATACATCAGAATTATATAACAAAATCGGGGAATTGGGGTTACATCAGGTGTTAACTCAGGTTACGTAATGAAGAAATCGTAATTAAAGGTAGAATGGGTAAGTAGATATTTGTATTGAAATCCCGGTTTGTTGGGTTAGACACCGTGGCCTATTAGGGTTTTTGACAATAAAATTTTATTACTTGAAACTCATAAGCAGCACTCGATGAGTTTTAGCATTTCGTGAACAAGTCAGTGGACCTCATGAACGCAAATAGTTGAATTTAATAAATAAAAATTATTTCATTTTCGGAGGAGTAACAGGTGCATTTTTACTTGAGTGTTAAAAAAATTTTACTTAACTCAAGGTTTCGCTACCAAGCCAAATTTACGAAACGTAAAATGATAATCAAAGTGTGTCTGGAAGAAAGTTAACTCTGTAGATACCAATTAATCCGAAATTTGACTAGCCGTTTGGCGCTTCGAGCGAATAAATTTTTGGAAATTTAATTTTGTATCGCTTTGCGCAACTTGGTGAGAAGTCGACTTTGAGTTCACTCACTGTTTTCGTAATAGCACCGTTCCGTAGGGTTAAGAGTCAGAACAGGTCTGGGAATTTTGGGGTAAATAAATATTTCAGATTTTCGATGAGAGGGGAATTTAGTTAACTGAGTTTAATTAGTATATATTTGTCATGATATCAGGGTATTTAAGGTGCTCGTGTGGCTACCAGGCCTTTAGTTAAATCGGTACATTGATTGTAATAGGTGTTCAATTATGTATCCGTTTAAACTAGGGAATGTGTATCGGCAAAGAGGGTTTTACATAACAATTTAAAGTTAGTAGGTCTGAATAAAGAAAAGGTAAAAGAAGATTTTACATTTATTCTTAAATTTGCTAAGCGTTTGGTTACCGTAAATGAAAAATATTTTAATTAATTTTTTCATTCTCAATTACTGATTGTTACCAATGAATTCAGTCAGCTATCGTGTTATTTAAGAACAGCAAGTTTGTGTGGTTCAAAATCAGTCAGATTCCCGGGGTTAAGTGGGGTTAACACACAGTTTAATTTATGATTAGTAATGAAGAATCGGGTGGGGGGTATTGGGTAGATCGGGTTAATTCAGAATTCGTTTGTATTCGAGGGGTTAATGTTCGTAACCCGCCATTGGGGTTTGTTTTGAAAATAACTTGTCTATTAGAAATATACCAATCGGAGGGTATTTTAGTTTAACTTTAACGAGAATAAGTAAAGAAAATCATGAATCATAAAGTGAATTTAAACATAAGGAACGGAAGAATTTTAGAATTATCATTAAAAAGATAAACGACTTTTTACCGTGTATAAATTTTTTAATAAGTTCCACACAGACCAAAAAAAATCACGTAAAGTAATCTACATAAACGGTATGGAAACTAGATAGGCAAATTAATGACTTTCTAGAACGAATTTGATATAATTTAGCTACACACGTGGCGCATCGCGAATATTTACAAATTAATTTTAAGTTCGCTTCGCAACATAGTAACAAAAGTCATGACTTTGGCATCTTTGAATGATTTCGTAGTCAAGCTATCATTGCCTTGGCTCAAGAAGCTGCGCAAGTCCGTGGAATTTTTGAGGGTTCAAAATAAAATCGGTTTTCAACTTTTGGAGGAAGATAGTGGACTCTGCAATTCGTCACACTTCTGATTGTGATGTAACAGTGTAGTCAGGGTCGTTAAATGTGTAATATAGGATCGCTTCCGGGGGGTACGCAGCCATGTGTGCATTCGGGATAACATTGTATTATCGGCTATAATGACCTTGTTTAGGTGTAATCCACAGGTGTGATAATTTTGGAAGTTAATTATGGTTGAAAAAATTAACGAGGCGTTTAATATTCATTGGTTTGGATATCTGATTCTGCGGAAATTAATTTGATTATGAACTTGGTTTACCGGAAAGGTATCTGTGAAAAATTTTTAAATTGGATCAGGTTTTGCCAGAATTCCCTGGGGGTAGTTAGGGTAAATCGGAATAGGTTATGGAGGAATCGGGGGGGTAATTAGGGTTAACTCAGTTATTTGTCAGAATTTCTGTCATAAAATTCCGGGGGGGTATGTTACAGGTTAGAACACGTGGCTTTTAGAGGTTTTAATATAAAACCCTGTCCCATTACTATTGATTCTAACCTCACCATCCTGGAGGGTTATACTGTAGTATAAGTCAGACCAAACTTTTTTTTTTTTCCCATAAAATATTTCAAAAAATTTTCATTTAAACTTCAAAGGTTTCGCCACGACCCCAAAAAAAAAATTCACGTAAAAGTAAAAAATGTACATTTAAAAAGGTGTCGGCCCAAAACCTTTTAGGGGTGGGGAAAATTTTCTGACCTTTCTTTTAGATCCGCAATTTTTCTAAAACCCCTTGAAAATTTTTTTTGAGCTACGACCCAACCGGGGGGGCCCTATCGACCCCAAAGTAAATTTTTTGGGGAAAAATTTTAAAATAAATTTTAAAGAATCGCGTTTTTTCGGCCAAAACCCAATTTAATAGAGCAAAAAACACTGGGCTTTTTTTATTCACTCATTCCTGACCATGAAAATTTTTGTAATCGAAGCGCTCCGACGGTTTGCCCCCTATCGGGGTTCAAAAAGGAAAACCCGCTAGGGGAAAAAGGGGGCCGTTTTGGGGAAATTTTTTTTAGGGGTTTAAAAATAAAAAAAACAGGTTTTTAGACTTTTCCCGGGGTTTGAAAACTCACGTGCGGAAAAATTTTACGTTTCCCCCACTTTTGGGAAATATTTTTAAAATTGTTACCTTTTTCAGTCAGTGATCAGTTACACATGCTGTTTTAAATAGGGCCGCCTTCGGGTCGTGGGGGTACCCCCCAGGCCCCCATTTGGGGGTTGGGAAAATTTGGATAACGTAGTTTGGGGATTTTTAATTTTAGACTGAATTTCCCAAAATTTTTTTATCCGTTTTCGGAACTTACGGGGCGAAATTTTGCTAACCCCACCAAAAATGTTTGGGGTTTTAAAATTTAACAAATGGGAAAGTTTAAATTATGTTTCGGGAAAATTTTGGGGCAAGAAAATTGTTTTAAAACCAAAACAAGGGCGTATATACCAAAGTTTAATTTCCATTTTCCCCAAAATTTTTACTTTTAGGGGTTTTCGGTTTACCCTTTGGATACGAAAAAATAAATGGACCTTTTCCCGTCGGAAAAATTAATTTTTTCATTCCCCGATTTTTGCTCGAAAATTTTTGGTTTTCCGGAAAGCTGGGAAAAAAGTTCAACCGGTCCTATGTAAAAATTTTTTATTTAAAAAACGTAATAAAAACAGCCTTTAAAAACAAAAATTTTTAAATTTAACAGTTTTTTTAATATCACAGAGATTATTATTTTAAACCCGGAAATTTCCCGGGGGGGGGTTTAATTTTCCGGGGGGTTAAACATCAGGGGGTTAAAATTTCTCAGGATGTATTGGGAATCAAGAAAATTCCCCGGGGGGGGAATGTTAAAAAGGGGTTTAAAACATCAGGGGGGTTTTAATTTTGTCAGGTATTTTTTGGCAAAAAATAAATTCCCGGGGGGGGGGAAAATTAAAAAGGGGTTTAAAGACACACTGGGCCTATTTTTAAGGGGGTTTTGGGCTTTGAAAAAATAAAAAAAACCTTTTCCCAATATTAAACCACTAACCCAGCCAAATCCCGACGTGAGGGGGGTTTTTGTCACTCGTTAAAAGAAATTTAAGGTCAAGAGGAACCCCAGAAGCGCACAATTTAAAATTGAAAAATTTTAAAAAACAAAAAAACGGAAAATTTGCCCTTTTGAGCTTTTTCAGGCTTACGGGAAAAATAAACATAGAAGCTGCTGATTTTTTTTAGATCCTATGAAATATTACAAAAAAATTTCATTTTTAAATTTAAAAGGGTTTTGTAAAAAGGCCCCGAAAAAAATATCCACTAAACTAAAAAATCGATACATTTTAAACGGTGAGGGGGCCAAACCTTTTAGATGGGGAAAAAGTACAGACCTTTTTTTAATAAAGCAATTTGGGTAAATCCCCTTTAAAATTTTTTTGACCACACCAACCTTTTTGGGCCCCTACGACCCGAAAGGTAAATTTTTAAACAAAATTTAAAATATTTTTAAAGTAATCGCGTTTTTCGGCCAAACCAAATTTTAATAGAGCAAAGTCACTGACTTTTTTGTATTTACTCATTCCTACCCGAATTTTTTTCAATCGAACTAGCTTTCCACGGTTCCCCCATGGGCTTTAAAGGAAAACCGCAGGGAAAAAAGGGGGCCGTTTGGAATTTTTTTTTAGGGGGGGGTTTTTTTTTAAAGTAAAAAAAACGGTTTTGGACTTTCCCGGGGGTTTGAAGAAAAGGACTCTTTCAAAATTTTAGTTTCCCACTTCTGGAAATTTGAAATTAGTATAAACCATGGTCGTCTGATCGTTACCAGCGGGTGTTTTAATAGGGGCTCGCCTTCGCTTTTGCGGGGGTACGCCCCCCGGCCCCCCATTTGGGGGTTTGGCCAAATTTGGGGGTAAGGATTGGTAAAATTTTTAAAAACGACGTGAATTTCCAAATTTTTTATCCGTTTTGAGAATCAGGTAAAACTGAACCCAGGCCAAAAGAGTTTGTGTAAAATTAACAATTTATTTGGGAAAAGTTAAATTTTTTGTTCGGAAATTTTGGGGAAAAAAAAATATTTTTAAAAAAAGTCAGAGGACGATGTAACCTATTTTAAATTTTTGGTTTACCCCAAATTTTACTTTAGGGGGTTTTTTGGGTAACCCTTAGAGAATTTAAAAAAACTGGGCCTTCTGCGGAAATTTAAATTTTTTTTCGATTCCCTCCAATTTTTGCTCGAATTTGGGTTTTCCGGGGGAAAGTGGAAAAATTTTCACGGTAGCTATCGAAAAATTTTTTTATTATAAACAAAAAAAAAAAGCCTTAAAAGGCAATATTTTAAGTTGAACAGTTTGGTTTAATATCATCAGGAGATTATCTAGTCAAACCAGGAAAATTCCCCGGGGGGGGTTAATTTAAACCCGGGGGGGTTTAAAACATCAGGGGGTTTAATTTTACTCAGGATGTTTAAACTGGTAATGCAAGAAAATTCCAGGGGGGGGGAATGTTAAAGGGGGGTTTAAAACATCAGGGGGTTTTAAATTTTGTCAGGATAATTTTTTGGGCATATGGAAAAAAAATTTCCCGGGGGGGGGGGGTTAATGTTACAAGGGGTTTAAAGACACACGTGGGCCTAATTTTTGGGGGGTGTTGTGTCTTTTTAACATAATAAAAAACACTCTGTTTCCCCATCTCTATTGAAACTTCACTAACGCCAGCCAACCCCCCGACTGGAGGGGGGTTTTTTTGTCACTCGTTTAAAGTATTTAAAACAAAGGGCAAGATGGGAAACCCTCATGAAGCGCACTAATTAAATTAAAAATTTAAAACACCTAAAATAACGCGAAGAATTTTCATTTAGAGCATTTATCAGGCTTAAAGGAAAGATAAAAAGTAGAAAGCTGCTGAATCTTTTTTTTTGATCCTATGAATAGCTATTACAAAAAATTTTACATTTTAAAATTCAAAGGTTTTCGCTAACACAGAGCCCAGAAAACAAAATCTCCCCCGTAAAACGTAAAAATCGATACATTCAAACGCGTGATGCGGCCAAACCTTTGAGGGTAGGGCAAAATGTTACATGACCCCTTTTTTGTAGATCACGCCCAAATTTTCAAAAACCCCCTTGAAAATTTTTTGACTACACCAACCGTTTGGCCGCTATCGAGCCCGAAAGGTAAATTTTTAGGCGAAAATTTCAAAAAATTTTAATGTAATCGCGTTTTGCGGGGCCCAAAACCCAAATTTAATTTGAGCAAAAGATCACTGGACCTTTTTTGAAATTCACATCATTCCTGACCATGAATTTTTCGTCCCGATCGAAGCTAGTCCGAAGGTTCGCCCGCTATCGGGCTTCAAAGGAAAGCCTGCTAGGGCAAAAAAAAAAGGGGTCCCCTTCGGGAATTTTTTTGAGGGGTTTCAAAAGTAAAAAAAACAGGTTTTCAGACTTTTCCCGGAGGTTTAAGATACGTGCGACGTGCGTGCAAAATTTCCCCGTTTCCAGCACTTCTGGGAAATATGTTAGAATTAGTATTACCTATGTGTCAGTCAGGATCAGTTTTCACATGCGGCTGTATATATATAGGACTCGCCTTCGGCTCGCTGGGGGCTACGCCCCCAGGCCCCCATTTGGGGGGTTGGCCCAAAATTTTGGGGGTAAGCGTAGTTCGGTTTTTTTTATTAAATTCAGACGTGAATTTCCAAAAATTTTTTGTATCCGTTTTCGAGAATCTTTCGGGTTTGTAATGGGTTCGCTAACGGGTCAGCCCCAAAAATGTGTGGTGTATAATATTAATCAATTGTTTTGGGAGAAAGTTAAGGGTTTTGTGTTCGTGAAATTTGGAGACAAGAAAAATATGGTTTTTAAAACCCAAAATCAGAGGAAAGTATGTATACCATAGTTTAATTTTCCGGATTTACCCAAACTTTTGACTTTGAGGGGGGTTTTTCGGCTTTAAACCCTTAGAGATTCAGAAAAAGTAACTGGACCTTTCCTGTCGGAAATTTAATTTTTTTGTTTCGATTCCGGGCGCAATTTTAGCTGCGAACTTTGGTTTAGCCAGGGAAAGAGCCGGGAAAAAAAAGTTTGCACAGGGCAGCTATCGTAAATTGTTTATTATAAACGTAAAAAAAACAGACCTTAAAAGGCAATATTTTAAGTTGAACATTGGTTTAATATCATCAGGAGATTATCTAGTCAAACCAGGGAAAATTTCCCCGGGGGGGGGGTTTAAAGTTACCGGGGGGGTTTAAAACATCAGGGGGTTTAATTTACTTTAAGGGTGTTATCTGGTAATGCAAAAAAAATTCCAGGGGGGGGAATGTTAAAGAGGGTTAAACATCAGGGGTTTAATTTAGTCAGGATATTTTCTGGGCATATGAATAAAAAACCCGGAGGGGGGGGGAAAAGTTACAAGGGGGTTTAAAGACACACGTGGGGCCCATTTTTTGAGGGTGTTGTGGCCTTTTAACAAATAAAAAACACTCTGTCCCCATCTACTATTGAAACTTCACAAAAGCTCAGCCAACTCCCGACGGGAGGGGGGTTTTAGTCACTCGTTAAACGTATAATACAAGGGCAAGATGGAACCACATGAAGCGCACTAATTTTAAAATTGAAAAATTTAAAAAACCTAAAAAATAACGACGAAGAATTTTCATTTTAAAAGCATTTATCAGGCTTTTCGGAAAGGGTAAAGATTAAAAAACTGCTGAACTTTTTTTTTGATCCTATGAATACTATTACAAAAAATTTTTAAATTTAAACTTCAAAGGTTTCGCTAACACAGAGCCCCGAAAACAATATCTTTACGTAAAACGAAAAAAACGATACATTCAAACCGTGATGCGGCCAAACCTTTGAGGATAGGGGAAAATGTTAAAATGACCTTTCTTGTAGAAAACACGCAATTTGCTAAATCCCATTGAAAATTTGTTTTGAGCTACGACCAAACCCTTTGGCCGCTATCGACCCAAAGGGAAATTTTTTTGGGGGAAAATTTCAAAATTTTAAAAGTAATCGCGTTTTTTTCGGCCAAACCAAAGAATAGAGCAAAAATCACGGAAACCCTTTTTGTAGTTTTAAAATCATTCCCGACCCTGAATTTTTCGTCAGATCGAAGCTACTCCGACGGTTCGCCCGCTATCGGGCTTCAAAGGGAAAACCTGCAGGGCAAAACAGGGGTCCGTTTTGGGGAATTTTTTTTTTTTAGGGGTTCAAAAATAAAAAAAACAGGTTTTAAAACTTTTTTCCCGGGGGTTTGAAGATAAAGTCGAAATGCGGCAAAAAATTTTACGTTTCCAGCACTTCTGGAAGTATGTTAGAATTTTGTATTACCTATGTGTCAGTCAGTGAGTCAGTTACACATCGGCTTTTATATATATAGGGCTCCCTTCGGGTCGCTTGGGGGGGACGCCCCAGGCCCCCAATTTTTGGGTTTGGCCCAAATTCGGGGTAAGCTAGTTCGGTGATTGATTAAATTCAACGTGAAGTTTCCAAAATTTTTTGTATCCTTTTCCCAGAATCTTCGGGGGCGTAATTCTTCGCTAAAAGCTGCACCAAAAAATGTGTGGTGTATTTAAAATTAAACAATTGATGTGGTAAAAAATTAAGTTTTTTGTTCGTGAAATTTGGAGCAAGAAGAATATGGTTTTAACCAAAGTCAAGGACGTATGTATTTAAAACCCTAGTTTAATTTTCCGGATTTTTCCCAAACTTTGACTTTTAGGGGGTTTTGCGGCTTAACCGTTAGAATACGAGAAAAAGTAACTGGACCTTTCCTGTCGGGAAAATTTTAAATTTTTTGTTTCGATTCCGTCGTCAATTTTTGCTGCGAACTTTGGTTTAGCCAGGAATGAGCTCCCCCGGAAGAAAAGGTTTTCACAGGTCAGCTATTTTAAAATTTTTTATTATAAACGTAATAAAAACAAACCTTTAAAAAGGGGAAAAATTTTAAGTTTAACATTGGTTTTTTAAAATTTATCAGGAAATTTTCTAGTCCCAAAACCCGGAAATTTTCCCCGGGGGGGGGGAATGGGTTTCCGGGGGTTTAAAACATCAGGGGGGTTTTTAATTTTTCTCAGGATGTTTTTTGGTAAAGGGAAGAAAATTCCAGGGGGGGGGAATGTTAAAAAAGGTTAAGCATCAGGGGGTTTTAAATTTTTCAGGATATTTTCTGATATGAATAAATTCCCCGGGGGGGGTTTAAGTTACAAAGGGTTTAAAAACACACTGGGCCTATTTTAAAAGGGGGTTGTGTCTTTTAACATAATAAAAAACACTCTGTCCCCATCTACTATTGAAACTTCCTAACGCTCAGCCCAAATCCCCACGGGAGGGGGGTTTTTGTCACTTTAAAGTAGTAATACAAGGTCAAATGGAACCCTAGAACGCAAATAATTAAAGTTGAAAAATTTTAAAAAACCTAAAAAATAAAGACGAAGAATTTGGTTTATTTAGGGGCATTTTTTCAGGGTTACGGGAAAAAATAAACGATAGAAACCCGCTGAATCTTTTTTTTAAACCTATTTAATAGCCCAGTTACAAAAAATTTTTCATTTAAAAATTCAAAGGTTTCGGGTAACACAGAGCCCAGAAAAAAAATATCTCACTAAAACGTAAAAAATCGAAAAACATTCAAACGCGTGATCCCGGCCCAAAACCTTTTGAAAGGGTAGGGCAAAATGTTTTCATGACCTTTCTTGTAGATCAAAGCAATTTTTCTAAATCCCATTGAAAATTTGTTTTGAGCTACGACCAACCGTTTGGGCCCCTATCGAGCCCAAAGGTAAATTTTTAGGGGAAAATTTCAAAATATTTTAATTAATCGCGTTTTTCGGCCAAACCAATTGAATAGAGCAAAAGATCACTGGAAACCTTTTTTTTAGTTCACATCAAATTTCCCACCATGAATTTTTCGTCAGATCGAAGCTAGCTCCGACGGTTCCCCGCTATCGGGGTTCAAAAGGGAAAACCTGCTAGGGGAAAACAGGGGGCCCCTTCGGGAATTTTTTTTTAGGGGGTTTAAAAGTAAAAAAATCAGGTTTTCCCGACTTTTCCCCGGGGGTTTGAAATACGTGCGACGTGCGTGCAAAATTTCACGTTTCCAGCACTTCTGGGAATATGTTAGAATTTGTATTACCTATGTGTCATCATTTAGTCAAATTACACATGCGGCCCGTATATATATAGGACTCCCCCTTCGGGTCGCTGGGGGCTACGCCCCCAGGCCCCCATTTGGGGGTTGGCTAAATTCGGGGGATTTTTAAAAAATTCGGTGATTGAATTTAAAATTTAGACTTTTTGTTTCCAATTTTTTTGTACCCTTTTCCCCAGAATCTTTCGGGGCGTAAAGCTTCGCTAACGTCACCAAAAGATGTGGGTGTATAATATTAATCAATTATGTGGTAGAAGAGTTTAATTAAAGGGGTTTTGGGAAAATTTTTTGACAAGAAGAAAATGGTTTTAACCAAAGTCAGAGGACGTAAAAGTATAACCCTAGTTTTTAATTTTTCCCGGGTTTACCCAAAATTTTGACTTTGGGGGCGTTTTGCGGCTTAACCGTTAGAGAAACGAAAAAATTTAAATGGACCTTTCCTGTCGGAAATTTAATTTTTTGTTTCGATTCCGTCCCCTCAGATTTTAGCTGCGAACTTTGGTTTAGGGCCCGGAATGAGCCCCGGAAGAAAAGTTTGCACAGGTCAGCTATCGTAAAATTTTTTATTATAAACGTAATTTAAAAAAAGACCCTTTAAAAAGGGAATATTTTTAAATTGAACATTTTGGGTTTTAAAATCATCAGGAGATTACAAATCAAACCAGGAAATTCCCCCGGGGGGGGTTAATGTTACCCCGGGGGGGGAACACATCAGGGGGGTTTTAAATTTTCTCAGGAAGTTATCTGGGAATGCAAGAAAATTCCAGGGGGGGGGAATGTTAAAAAAGGGTTAAGACATCAGGGGGGTTTTAATTTTTCAGGATATTTTCTGGGCATAAAGAATAAATTTCCCCGGGGGGGGGGGTTAATGTTTTCAAGGGGTTAAAGAAAACACGTTTTGGGGCCCATTTTTGAGGGTGTTGTGTCCCCTTTAACATAATAAAAAACACCCCTTTTCCCTATCTACTATTGAAACTTCACTAACGCTCCCGCCCCCAAATCCCGACGTGGAGGGGGGTTTTAGTCACTCTTTTAAAGTAGTAATACAAGGTCAAGATGGAACCATCATAAGCGCACAAAATTTAAAAATTTAAAAATTTAAAAAAACCTAAAAGTAACGACGAAGAAAAATTTTTCTTTTTTAGGGATTTATCAGGGTTTCCCGGAAAAATAAACGATAGAAAGCGCTGTTTTTTTTTTTAGACCCAAAGAATAGAGTTAAAAAAAAATTTTTTCATTTAAAAACTTCAAAGGGTTTTGCTAACAAAGAGCCCCAAAAAAAATTTTTTAAAAAAAAAACGAAAAAAAACGGGTACATTCAAAAGCTTTATGCGGGCCCAAAACCCCCGAGGGTGGGGAAAATTTCTGACCTTTTTTGTAATCAAAGGGAATTTTCTAAAAACCCATTGAAAAAATTTTTTTTGAGCTACGACCAACCGTTGGGCCCCTATCGAGCCCGAAAGGGGGAATTTTTTTTTGGGGGGAAAAATTTTAAAAAATTTTTAAAGTAAACGCGTTTTTCGGCCAAACCAAAATTTAGATAGGGGCAAAAGATCACTGGGCCCCTTTTTTAGTTCCCAAAATTCCCGACCATGAAAATTTTTTCCCTCAATCGAAGCAAACCCCCGACGGGGTTGCCCCCCAACGGGGGCAAAGGAAAGCCAGGGCAAAACGGGGCCGTTTTGGAATTTTTTTTTAGGGTTCAAAAGTAAAAAAAAAAAGGGTTTTAAAACTTTCCCGGAGGTTTTAAGATACGTGCGAGGCGTGCAAAATTTCACGTTTCCAGCACTTCTTGGAAATTTAAATTAGATTCCCTTTTTGGCATCAAGGGGTAGTTACACATGCGGGTGAAAATATTAGGGGCCTTTGGGGCCCCCGGGGGCTACGCCCCCCGGCCCCCCTTTTTTGTTTGGGGAAAAATTTGGGGGGTAAGCATTTGGTTATTTATTAAATTCAGACTGAAATTTTTCCAAAATTTTTTTTTTTTTTTTTTCGAGAATCTTACGGTCTTTTTGCTTTGTAAAACCCAGCCCAAAAAATGTGTGGGTAAAAAAATCAATTTATGGGTAAAAGTTAATTTTTTTGTTCGTGAAAGGGGGCAAGAAGAAAATTTTTTTTAACCCCAAAACAAGGGCGTAATTTTACCATATTTTTTTTTTTCCGGGGGTTTCCCAAACTTTTTTTTTTGAGGGCGTTTTTCGGCTTTAACCCTTTGAGATACAAAAAATAACTGGGGCCTTTCCGCGGAAAATTTTAAATTTTTTGTTTCGATTTTTCCCCCCCTCAGATTTTTTGTGCAAAAATTTGGGGTTTTGCCCGGGTTTCTCGGGGAAAAATTTCACAGGTCCCGCTATCGTAAATTGTTTATTATAAAAGTAATAAAAACAGACCTTAAAAGGCAATATTTTAATTGAACATTGGTTTAAAAATTTATCAGGGGATTAAACTATTTAAACCAGGAAATTCCCTGGGGGGGGGTTAATTTTTACCCGGGGGGTTTAAAACATCAGGGGTTTAAAATTTTCTCAGGATGTTACTGGTAAAAGCAAGAAAATTCCAGGGGGGGGGTAATGTTTTAAAAAGGGTTAAGACACAGGGGGGTTTTAAATTTTTTCAGGATATTTTCTGGTCAAATGAATAAATTCCCCGGGGGGGGGGGTTTAAAGTTACAAGGGGGTTTAAAGACACACCCCCCGGGGCCTTTTTTTAAAAGGGGGTTGTGTCTTTGAACATAATAAAAAAAAACTCTGTCCCTATCACTATTGAAACTTCCTAACGCCCCACCAACTCCCGACGTGGAGGGGGGTTTTAGTCACCCGTTAACGTAGTAATACAAAGGGCAAGATGGAACCAAACATGAACGCACTAATTAAAGTTGAAAAAAATTTTAAAAAACCTAAAAGTAACGACGAAGAAATTTTTCATTTAGAGCATTTATCAGGGTTACGGAAAGATAAACGATAGAAAGCGCTGAATTTTTTTTTTTAATCCTAGAATAGCTAAAACAAAAAATTTTACATTTAAACTTCAAAGGTTTCGCTAACACAGACCCAGAAAACAATATCTCCCCGTAAAACGTAAAAAATCGAACATTCAAAAAGCTGAAAGCGGCCCAAAACCCTTTAGGGTAGGGGAAAATGTTACATGAAACCCTTTTTTGTAGATCACGCAATTTGCAAAATTTCCCCCTTTAAAATTTGTTTTTAGCTACGACCAACCGTTTGGGCCCCTATCGAGCCCGAAAGGTAAATTTTTTGGGGAAAATTTCAAAAAATTTTAATGTAAACGCGTTTTGCGGCCAAAAACCCAAATTTAGATAAGCAAAAGATCACTGGACCTTTTTTTTATTCACATCATTCCTGACCATTTAATTTTTCGTCAATCGAAGCCCAGCTCCACGGGTTTGCCCGCTATCGGGGTTCCAAAAAGGGAAAACCTTCTAGGGCAAAACAGGGGGGCCGTTCGGGAAATTTTTTGAGGGGTTTTTAAAAGTAAAAAAAACAGGTTTTCAGACTTTTCCCGGAGGGTTTTAAGATACGGGGCGACGTGCGTGCAAAATTTCACGTTTTCCCCACTTTTGGGAAATATTTTAGAATTAGTATTACCTAGTGCAGTCATTATCAGTTACACTGCGGCCTTTTATTTTATATAGGACTCGCCTTTTCCCCCCCCGCTGGGGGCTACCCCCCAGGCCCCCATTTGGGTGTTGGGGTAAATTTTGGGGGAAAAAAGTAGTTGGGGGATTGATTAAAATTTGACGTGAAGTTTCCAAATTTTTTTTGTACCTTTTTTGAAAATCTTACGGGGCTAAAAGCTTTGCTAACGCCACCCAAAAAAAAGTGTGGTTTTAAAATTTTTTCAATTAAAGGGTTTGAAAGTTTAAATTTGTGTTCGTAAAATTTTTTGGGGAAAAAAGAAAAATGGTTTTTTTAACCCAAAACAGAGGGCGTATTTTTACCTATTTAATTTTCCCCCTTTACCCAAATTTTTTTATTTGGGGCGTTTTGCGGTTTAAACCCCTTAGAGTACGGGGAAAAAATAAGGGGCCTTTCCCCGGGGAAAAATTTTAAATTTTTTTTTTCGATTCCGTCGTCAATTTTTGCTGCGAACTTTGGGTTTGCCGGAATGAGCTCCCGGAAAAAAAAATTTGCACAGGTCAGCTACGAAAAATTTTTTATTAAAAACGTAATAAAAAAAACCTTAAAAGGAAAAATTTTTTTAAATTGAACTTTGGGTTTTTTTCATCAGGGTTATCTAGAAAAAACAGGGAAAATTTCCCTTTGGGGGGGGGTTTAAGTTTTTTTGGGGGGTTTTAAACATTTGGGGGGTTTAATTTATTTTTGGGTGTTTTTCGGGAAAGCAAGAAAATTTTCCCGGGGGGGGAATTTAAAAGGGTTAAGGGCATCAGGGGGGTTTTAAATTTTTTTAGGATATTTTCTGGTCATATGAATAAAATTCCCCGGGGGGGGGGGGTTTAAAGTTTTCAAGGGGGTTTAAAGAACAGTGGGCCTAATTTTTGAAAGGGGGTTGGTTTTTTTAAATAAAAAAAAAACACTCTTTTCCCTTCTACATTGAAACTTCACTAACGCTCAGCCCAAATCCCACGGGAGGGGGGGTTTTTTTTTTCCCCGTTAACGTATTTAAAACAAGGTAAAATGGAACCATCAAGAACGACTAATTTTTAAATTGAAAAATTTAAAACACCTAAAAGGGAACGACAAAAAAATTTTTCATTTAGAAACATTTAAGGGTTACGGAAAAAAAAAAACGATAGAAAGCTCTGAATCTTTTTTTTAGATCCTTAAAAACTATTACAAAAAATTTTAATTTTAAAAAATTCAAAGGGTTTTGCTAACACAACCCCGAAAAAAAAAATCTCACGAAAAAATAAAAAATTTGATACAATTTAAAACGCGTGAGGGGGGCCCAAACCTTTTAGGAAGGGAAAAATGTTACATGCCCTTTTTTTTTGAAAGCAATTTGAAAAAACCCCCTTAAAAATTTGTTTTGAGCTCCACCAACCCTTTTGGCCCCTACGACCCCCCAAAGGTAAATTTTTTGGCAAAATTTAAAAAAATTTTTAAGTAATCGCTTTTTTCGGCCAAAACCCAAATTGGTTTTAGCAAAAAATCATGGACCTTTTTGAGTTCCCCCTCATTCCTGCCCCTAAAATTTTTCGTCAATCGAAACTAGCCCCACGGTTCCCCCGTATGGGGTTTAAAAAAAAAAGCCGTGGGCCCCAAAAAGGGGGCCTTTGGGAATTTTTTTGGGGGTTTTTAAAATAAAAAAAAACAGGTTTTCAACTTTTCCCGGGGGGTTTTTAAAATAGTGCGATGCGTGCAAAAATTTTTTGTTTCCACACTTCTGGAAAAAGTTTGGGAAATTTTAAAATTTCCTATGGGGTTTAGTCAGTGAGTCAAATTTTAAAATGGGCTTATTTTTAAAGGACTTTTGCCTTTGGGCTCGCCCGGGGGGTACGCCCCCCGGGCCCCCCTTTGGGGTTTGGGTAAATTCGGGGGTAAGCCCTAGTTCGGGGATTTATTAAATTCAGAAAAGTGAATTTTCCCCAAAAAATTTTTTATCCGTTTTCGGAAAAAATTTGGGGGCGTAAAAGCTTCCCAAAAGCTCACCCCAAAAATGTGGGGGTTTTAATATTAATCAATTTTGTGGTGAAGAGTTAAGTTATGTGTTTCTGAAATTTGGGAAAGAAGAAAATTTTTTAACCAAAGTCAGAGGATATGATACCATAGTTTAAATTTTTTCCGGGGGTTTCCCAAACTTTTGACTTTTAGGGGGGTTTTTCGGGTTTAAACCCTTAAAAAGATACGAAAAAAAAAAATGGGCCTTTCCCGTCCCCAAATTTTTAAATTTTTTTTTTCGAATTTTCCCCCCCTCAATTTTAGTGGGGAAAAATTTTTGGGTTTTTTCCCGGGAAAGAACGGAAAAAAAGTTTGCACAGGTCGCTATCGTAAATTGTTTATTATAAACGGGGGAAAAAAAAAGACCCCCTTAAAAAAGGGGGTATTTTAAGTTGAAAATTTTGGGTTTTAAAATTTTTTAGGAGTTTTCAATCAAAACCCGGAAATTCCTTGGGGGGGGGGTTTAAAGTTACCGGGGGGTTAACCTCAGGGGGGTTTTAAAATTTTCTCCGGGTGTTATCTGTTTTAACAAAAAAAATTCCGGGGGGGGTAATGTTTAAAAAAGGGGTTTAAAAATCGGGGGT
>NW_025779254.1:0-58184 GCF_021130785.1 Homalodisca vitripennis
TTTGAACACAATATGACAATTCTACATATGTTCATAATGGTCCTTTCAAAACGTAATGGTTAACCTCAATATATGAGTGTAATTGTATGACTCTTCACTGACCCTCGAGCTTTTGGTAGCCTATCTGTAGTTTCGGTACCCCAAAGAGAGTCACAAAACGCTGCACTGTTATCAACAGAAATGCTCTTGATGATAGATCTTATTTTTATTTTAAAGGAATAACTCCTAGATTAAGGATTACAGATAGACAGTTAATGCTTATAATAATCTTATATGAAATATAACAAGGATTCATAATTATGTGCATGATACTTTTAAAATATCTAAAACTATATTATTTTATCAGTCTTATTGATGGATATTATATCGAAAGATCGCGATGTTATAGATGTGCGCCCTTTATGTGGTTTCAGAAATAAATTAATACGACCAGTAGGGCTGCTGCCCTATGGGCTTCCAAGTTTCCAATTTTAGACTAATGAGACTAAATCTTTTGCAATTAGTCTTCAAACAGCTTGATTTCTAAAAACACACGTGTTACTTTCTCAGGTAATTACATTATTCATCAGTGGACATCAAAACAACCCTTAAACGTCAACCGGTTTAGTTTGTATACAGTAAATTACTATTCTAAAAAATTCATAATTACTTGCAACTTTGGTATGCAAACTTGTAAAATATTTAATTTGTGAAAGTAGGAATATTCTAAAAGCTAACATCATCTGCGCAAGCTCGTGATCCATCGCAAATGGAAATCTCACCGCAAATGGATGTTTTTGAGAGACAATAACCGTGACTGGAAAGGGCAGTGGGGATTCGTGCTTTATCAACCGCATAGGAGGAATGTGATACTGAATTATACACGTAACTATTTAACTATAATTCTTGGACTGACAAGAAAGTAGAATTTTTCAAACAGCAAACAGTAATTTGGAAAGCAAAGAAATACGCCGTATTGGTATAAGGTTTATAGAATAATTTACATACTTTAGTAAGAGCGTATACTGAAGGGTACAAAAACAAAAACAGAGGGCGAATACGATGGCAAGCGCGACAGGCAGGCTTTACGTGTCACCCCTCTGAGGGAATTGCGTGGTTACCAATCGTAAATATTAGGTATGTGGGTTAGATTGAATGCGACGCTGTTTCTTGTTCTCACAAAAAGGTAGTATCTCTTTTCTGACGTGACAACGTCCTTAAAATTAGGTATGCGGCTTGGAGTCACTCCCATGAAAAAGTGTAACGCCCGGTAACGTTAACGATGCCCGTCCAGTGGGTCCGCCGCAACGGGATAGAAACGCAGATAAAACTGTGGGGCACCGCCGGCACGGGATAAAGCAGAATAACTAAGTTTATTCGTGAAAATGTGGTCTGTGCTTAGATTCGTCATTTACAACAAACTACAACAATAAAGGTTAAATAATTGTACACTGATATTTCATTATCGTAAACTATGATTGATTGATTAATTGTTAGATTGACACAAAAGATTGAGAAGAAAACTGAGTGTTATAGGTTATGTCATACTATTGACAAATGTTTGATAGTGTTAAGTAAATTATTAGTTTAAAACACTCTGCAATCAATCGTAAATTCAGTCGGATTGAGAAGAAACAGCGGCGTATTGCTAGTCCCAAACAATTTAAAATAACAAATTAATAACCTCTAACCTGTCAATAAACAGTGCGACCAAACAAAACGAACTAAACCGACCAATCACCACGTGGCGGAGTTAGGAATTTATAAACTGTGTTGATATAGCAAGAATTTCAAAATTTCCAATTTTAGTTTAAATGTTTTATTCTACTTTAACCATTTACAATAACCAAATTTTAAATTAATTTCAAATTATGTAACCAATTGGTATTTAAGTAAAAAAAATATATTTCTTATAGTTAAACAATTTGTGCAATTCTTATTTTCCATTCAATTCACCTTGTTCCTATTGTGCAATTTAATAATATTCATATCAATAAATAATCTAATTCTTACCGAGAAAAAGACGTTTTGTCACGTAAAATCTTCGCCCCGTTAAACCGACTTTACAGGCAAAAACCATAATTTTTTGCATATAATTTTTGCATTACTATTGGTAGCGCGCAACCGCACACTACTATTTTAATATAGTTAATTTTTTAGATGGTATTTTAGTAATTACACAGTGGTGTAAATTAAACTGTGACTAACCCAAGTCCCTTTAAATATCCGCGTGATGTGGGTGGAAACTTGGGGGCCGTGCTGAGGAAATGCAAGGGTCAGCACTCGTCAGCACGAGTCGGCAGTCGAGTTGAGGGCTATCGGAGGTAGGCGGTGAGGGATTGGCAATGTAGAGTGTGTGAAGTAAGTCTTTTTTTGGTGGAGTGAGATGCAGAACACACTCGGTACACCATATAGTATGTTTGGGTGCGCCTACGAGTGTTTTAGTGCATTTTGAATATAGATTGGGACTCAAACCAAAGGAGAAACGTGAGTAAATTATTTCAAGACCCTTCTCAACCACTATTCTAAATTTCCCTACGAGCTAGGGTGGTGGCAGCAAAACGCTATCCCTTTTATTAACCATGAGCCTCTCTGGCTAATATCGGAGGGCTTACAGTGGTGACCAGCGGTGGGATACGATAATTAAACCAGCAAATTATTTCAAAATGATTTCAAAAACTTTAAAAGAACTCTAAAAGAAATAAAGAAGTGTACCACGTGGTTGAGAAAATTATTAGAACATTTCAGTTTAACACTCCATTATCCAAATAACTACTATTTCTAAATTCATTTACAAATTAATTGCAATGTTATATTTCTAATTTCGAGTAAATTCAACTTATATGAACGAAGATGGACTTGGATTAGTTCTGTGTGCTTATTACACCATGTGCAACGCCATTTACACACTATGAAGCGGAAGTTGGACGCCATCATCATACGTCATCATAGAACATAGAAAGGAACAAGGAGGGCATATACGTCACCGGACATCCAGTGATCCAGACCGGAACTACCAACTGCCGACCACTGTCTACGCAGATGTTGTCATCTCCGTCAACGCAGTCACGATCATCCACAGCCTTCGAGATGGCAGCCCTGTCACTATTTGGTGAGCAGTGGGAACTTTGTTAAATTAAATTAAATTAAATCATTGGCGAAACCTAAGATTAGACTACGTATTATTAGTAAATAAGTTGGTTAAATAATATGGTTCAAAATGCTTTTGGAAATAAATGGTGAATGCAGCATTGAGGCCAGGCTTTAAGCATTAAACTTCTTTATTGACAAACAGATTCAGAATTATTTAAATAAGAGAAATTAAAAGGATAACATCCTAGTATTTTATTTTGCCAAAGCCTCCATGTCAGGTCGTCACCTCCAGGGCATTCAGTCCATCATGTTTTCAGCGTAAATATAAGCAGAATAACGTGTTGATTAAAATCATTTGCTTGGAAATAGGGATATGCCAATGATTCTATATTAGCTTACTGTTCAATTTGATTGATAATTCATTAATATCTGTATACAAAAAGAAACCCGTAGAAATTTTAATATAAGTGTAAAAGAGTATAATAGCAATAATTGTTGGAAGTAACTTGTTGCTGACTTAAAAAAAAGGGTAAATTTCGAATTATACTGAAAACAAAGTGGATATCAGTTAATGTGATTAACTATTAGAGTATATAAGTAATAGCACATAGTATATCATATAACAAATACGATTATTTAATATTATTGCAGCTGTATTGAGTCACATTACAGTATTGATATACTTTGTATATCGAGGCATTGTTAGACTATTGATCCATTGATAACTCAATACTACCGATTAGTGATTGGTTATCATTTGGAAATCGAAAAACTTTATTGTTTGATTGATCCATTATCGAAAATTGAAAAAAAAAAGGGGAAAAGTTATTTTACTGAAAAATAGGGAAACTAGTTACTCACATTGTTGCTGTCAATGTCTTTTAGGGATTTCATTTAGAAGCGTTTAAGTTTTAACTATTGAATATCACTGATAACCTAGAGAATTGTATAGCTACTGTATTCCAAAGAGGAAAACCAAATTTTTTAAATTATTAACGATGGGCACTGTACACCTAGAAGGGAAGACCGTTTGAGGTCCAAGACGCCTTTGATGCCATATCGGGGGGGGGGGGGGAAATAAAGTGAGGTCGCTTCAAGTAACACTAGATGAAACGTTAGCCAAACGCTTCTACCTCCGCGGTGAACAAAACTGAAACATCTCCGTACCCGATGGACATGACCCTTGCAGACAGCAAGCCGTCATTTGAGCTTGTCTCAAGTATAGCCCATTACGATGGAGAGAAAGCAGATCTAGTCGCCCCCTTCTTTGACAACATCGAAGGAATTGGAGAGCTCAGCAATTGGAGTGAAGCTCAAAAAACTTCAAGTTTTAAAACTTAAACTAACAGGCAGTGCTTTACAGTTTGCAAAGTCAGAACGAAAAATGTAAAAACTCAACAACTTTAGAAGAAATAAAAGCTGCTTTTATGGAAAGATTCGGCGATAGCCTACCAGATCATTACTACTTCGAGCAAATTGGCTAGCATACGACAAAACAGAGGAGAAACTATTGAGCAGTTCTCTGACCGAGTAAAAAGGGTCAGTGATTAAAACTCTAAGAGTTACAAACAACGCTGAAGCAAACCAAATTCTGAGAGAAGAGGCCGATAGAAGAGCCATGGATGCCTTTGTAAGAGGATTAAATGGTGGAAATAGGACGGCAGACCAGGATCAAGTTCCCTAAAACATTCAGAGAAGCTGTAACCACGGCGATAGCTCTAAACAACTTAGAGAAAAGACCATCCGAATTTGAGGAGAAGACAAGGCGAGTTTTTTGGAACGATCACCGATACTACGTGTTACACTTGTGGGAAACCAGGCCATAAAGCCAGAGAAATGCCAATCCAGGCGAGTAGATATTGTATGTTATACATGTAAGAAGAAAGGTCACAAAGAGAGGGATTGTAGAAGTAAAAGTGAAACAAACTACCTATTATTGTGAAAATTGCCGAAAACCTGGACACACACAGCAAAACAATTGTTGGGGTATGAAAATACAGCATTAGGAAGAGGCGCAGCTAGAGGAGGAACCTTCAGGAGCAGAGGGTATCAGCATGGAGGACGTGGATCAGCTTCGAACACGTTAAACCACAACGAGGGACCCAGGCACGCCGCTGGGAACCTCAGAAATCATTAAATCTGAACCACACGGGACCTCAGACAGGCGAAGTTGAATTTCAAAGCTGTTGCCACTTTGGACACAAGAAAATGTGAGTGAATTAATTGTACAAGGGTGCATAGGAGGAGTGAACGGTCTCATTGTAATCGATACAGGAGCACAAGTATCACTGATCGATAGGAACAATGGCTCAGAACAAGCTAACTCCAACTGAAAAATCCAAATACGAGGTATCACTGGTGCTGTTATGAACGTTTACGGCACTGTAACAGAGACCTTGCAACTGGAGTTACTTGATTTAAAATGTTGACTTCGTAGCAACAGATCTCCCTGAAGATTATATTGCTATCCTAGGATACGATGTTTTGAAACGAAAAAAGGCTGGCTGTGATTGACCTTGAGAATAAGTCTCTGAGTATTGGAAACAAGATAGCATGCAGGTTTCCATGAAAGAGAATCCCCTGTAACTCGAAGCAGGAGAAGTGGCATTGGCATTGTTCAATTGTTTCCCCACGAAACAAGTTCAACAAACCTTAATCCACCAAAAACAAATCCTGAAGGAAGGAATACCTGACATTTTAGCGTATAGTCGCCACCAAACATCAACGTGCCTGCCCGTTCAGAAAATGCTTATTCAAGTAAAATTAAGCAAAAACAAAAAGGATCAAATGGAACAAATGGAAGGAAAAACAGTAATTACAGGACAACCAGCGTTAGTAAAAGTTCATGGCATCAATGTCGCTAGAAGCCTTTCAAAAGTGAAATAAAGGAATGTGTTGGACCAAAATCATAAATATCACCTCTGAAAATTTAGTGATATACAAGAATACGCTGCTCTGCAAAATAGAAGAGCCACACAGTGAAGCAAATAAAGGAGCATGGAAACGAGTAAATCTAACGACAAAATAGGACAGAGGAATTCAATGGAAAACTTGAAGAAAAATTAAAGCACCTCCCAACTGAAGACCAAAAATAAATTAAAAAATGTTCTCCAACGCTACAAGCGTCTATTTAAGCTTAGGAGGAATAGAGAATTTGGGGTGTACTTCTTTAGTATACTCACAAAATCAACACGAGCCAACATCCTCCGATCAATAAGAAACCTTACAGAGTGCCACAATCACAGAGAGGTACTCTACAAAAATTTGATACAAGAACAATTAGATAAAGGTGTAATTGTTACCCAGTACTTCCCCATGGTCAGCACCGGTAATCATTGTCCCCAAGAAAGCAGGCTCTGATGGTAACCATCAGTTTCGTCTATGTGTAGACTATCGGGAACTCAATAAAATTACAGTTCCGGAAATATATCCCCTTCCAGATATACATGAAACTTTAGACATGTTAGGAGGCAGTCAGTACTTCTCGGCACTGGATCTGAATTCAGGTTTCTATCAGGTATCAAAATGCACCCTGAAAGTCAAGAGAAGACGGCCTTCAGTACTCCTGATGGTCATTATGAATATACACGCATGCCAATGGGATTGATCAATTCTCCTTCTGTATTTCAACGATTGGTTGATACTACTCTCACAGGTCTGAAAGGAAAAGCATGTTTCCCTACATGGATGATATCCTAATCTTCAGTTCGGAGTATTGATCAGCACGCTAAAGATCTTAGTGAAGTTCTAGAGAGATTTCAAGAGGTAAAATTTGAGTATCCAGTTGAAGAAATGCCAAATAGCAAAGTCTGAAATTAACTTCCTAGGCCATGTTGTATCGAGAGATGGAATCAAACCATGTCAGAATAAGATTGAAGCTGTCAAAAAATTTTCCAAGACCCAAGAATGAAAAGGAACTTCGTGGATTTATAGGGACCTATGTAGTTACTATAGGAGGCATGTACCGAAATTTGCCGACATCGCTAAACCTCTGACAAAATTAACCAAAAAAGACCAAAAGTTTGAGTGGAACGAAGAAGCGGAAAACATCATTTGAAAAATTGAAGACCATCCTTGTAACTGAACCTTTATTAGTGTAATCCAAATTTCTCCAAGGAATTCGTCTTAAGCACTGATGCAAGTAATGTTGCACTTGGCGCAGTATTAGGACAAGTGATTAATGGAATAGAACACCCTATCGCCTATGCGTCAAGACAGTTTAAACTCTGCTGAGCAGAATTATACAGTAACAGAAAAAGAACTTTTAGCAGTTGTATGGGCAGTAAAGTATTTCCGATGCTACCTGTACGGACGATCATTCTCCTTGTATACTGATCACAGCGCAATCAGATGGCTGCTGTCGCTAAAAGATCCTTCGAGTAGACTCACTAGATGGGCACTGAAATTGGCTGAATATGACTACAAGGTATTCCATAAACCAGGGACAAAAAATCAAAACGCTGATTGTCTGAGCAGAATTGTGTGCAAGAATACTGTGGAAAAGTCTACCTATATTGGATGTGGACAGCATCAAAGAAAATCAATGTAAGGATGAAGAGTGCCAGAGATTGAAAAAATACCCTCAGTTCAAAACAAGTCCACAAGGAGTTCATCTATATAAAGAGGCAGGACAGACAACTGATAGTCGTTCCAAGACGGTTAAGAGAGAAGGTTATTCGTTTACACCATGATATTCCCGACAGCAGGTCATGGAGGTATCAAGAAGACGATGTTAAGAATCCAAGAAAAAGTTTTATTGGCCGAAAATGAAATTAGATGTTGTCTCCTTTATCAGAGCATGTGATCCATGCAATAAAAGAATGGATTACGGAAAAACTAAAGCACCTTTAGGTAAATTTCAAGAAAGTACAGAATTTGGATACCGGATTTCGTGTGACATTGTTGGCCCATTACCCCTAACAAGCTCCAAAAACAAATACATACTGACAGTTATAAGATCATTTTAACAAGGTACGGAGAGTTTATTGCATTGCCAGACCAAACTGCAGAAAACAATAGCCCGAGCACTTGTGCAGAGAGTCATTACGAAGATGGGAGTACCCTGTGAATTAATTACTGATCAAAGGCTCAAATTTCACATCCGAAATAATGAAAAGCATGTGTGCTCTACTAAGAATAAAGATGAAACTTCAAACCACCGCATATCATCCCATGAGCAATGGTAGAACAGAAAAGAGTTCATAGATTCCATACCCAAGATGCTAAGTCATTATGTCCAACCGAAATCAAACAGACTGGGACGAGCTCCTACCAATGGTAAATATGGCTTATAACTCTCAAGTGCATGATTCAACAGGATTTTCTCCTTTTGAGCTAGTCTTTGGAAGAGAGATGAAGACTCCCTTAGAAGATGATCTATTGATCACAGAAGAAGATGATGGTTACCCTGATTATGTCGAAGATCTTAAGATGAAGTTGAATGCCGTAAGGAATTTGTCTCAACAATGCCAAGACCATGCAAGAACCCAGCAAAAAGAGACAATACGACAAGAATTCTAAGCTAAATAAATTTGAAGAGGGCCAACGAGTATACCTTCACGTGCCCCAAGTGAAAAAAAGGAAGAGTGAAGAAGTTGTCTAGACCATGGAAAGGGTCCATACACAATTGTCAAGGTTATATCAGATTTGAATGTCGTACTCCGAATTAAAAGGAAGAATGTAACTGTACATGTGAATCGAGTAAAACCTGTCACCGAGTTTAAGTTGCAAGAACAAGGAAGTAGCCAAAATGATCCAAAAGCTGCTCAGCGTAGCAGAAGAAGAAGAACAGGAAGAAAATCATTGAAGAGACCGAAGACCATGAAGAGGCATTCAATAGAGTAGCCGGGACAAAATGAAGAACAAGACAGGAGAGAACCAAGCCCAGGAACCGCAGAAGAGCGACCAGGCCCTTTTAGATCCATAAGAGATAGATAGAAGAAAACCGTGTAGATTCAAAGACTATGAAGTTTATTAAATAATAGGAATGTATATACATATTGTTATGACAGTGAACGCGTAATTGCATCGTTTATTTAGTAGTTAAAAGTAAACGCAATGTATTGAATAATTATGTATTGTTTGTTATTTGAGGATGTTATACGATACACTAAAATATTCCTCGTTAGTAATGTTTATGCTTCTTGTCTGATGTGTAAGTAAAAGATGTTTTAGAGTACCACGTACAAAGTAGAATGCAATAGTTACTCCGAATTGAATGGGTTGTATGCGTGAGTATGAATGTTGTATGACTGTGAAACGAATGTTGATGAATGGGTATGCAAGGTGTGTGAATAAAAGCCAAATTAAAGGATCCAAACAATTCAAATGTGTGATTGAGTACACTATAAGGAAAGAAGTTATATCTACGCAGGTTAAGATAAGAAAACATAAGATCAAGCTGTACGTAATAAAATAAATTCGAATAAGTCAGGATATTCATGAAGTAAACAATTATTAGGATCTAAATGATGATTTCAGGAATACTTGTACTCTTTGTCGAGACAGGAAATGGCAGAGAATGTGAAATGACACAGGGAATCCGTTTTCAAGAAACTTCATGACACAATTATTTCCGAGGATGAATGGAAGATTGTATTAGATTTTAATATGATAGAAATAAGAGACGAACTTGAGTCACTTAAGACATTGTGCACAGACTTAGTTTATTATACGAACACTAGTGTAAATGTGTGGGATGAGGACTTTGCTTTCGAATATAGTAGAATTAAGACCGGGATAGACCAGTATGAATCCGATGTAAGTGACTTATTTAGACTTCTACCTACAGAACGCTCCAAGCGAGGACTAGTTGATGCAGGAGGATATGCATTGAAATGGTTTGTTTGGTGTGCCCACTAGCGAAAGATATGGAACAAGTTAATAGTAAAGTTGAAGAGATAAAAAAGATTAGCGGATCACTGTTGAGTTCTAGAGAAAACCAAATCACCTTAATGAAAGACATGAATGAAAAGATGGTAACAAATACTAAAGCCATATCAGAGATAATGACTAAACTTACTCATTCAAATAGCATGTTAATCACTTCACTCCAAGGATTCGAACAAGAAAACATTATGCTACATCGTTCATTAACAAAACATTTAAAATCTGTCAGTCTAGCACGTCATTTAGGTCAAACCATAGATGAAGCAAAGTTAAGAATTGTTGAGTTTAGGCAAGCTTTAGAATTAGTAAACACAGTTAGAATAAGCAGCAAATTACTACTACCACCCCATGAGTTTGTAAACATATTGCTTGACATAGGAAAAGTCATACCTCGTCATTTGAAACTAATTATACCAGTTAATGAAGAGGACGTATTTATGTATTACACCTTTTGCACTGCTCATGCTTTAGCCACCAAGACAGGAATTAGATTGATCGTAACTGTACCTTTAAGTTCGCAAGACAGACGTCTTGAACTTTATAAAGTAGAAGTTATTCCATTGTACCAAACAAACCTTCAACATTGGTTAAAATGGAATGTACAAGTTGATTATTTGTTGATCTCCAAAGAGAGACAGTATTATGCACCTATCGATTTTAAACACACTAAGTCAGTGTAGACTAAGTCATTTTATATTTGTGTCCTAACTCTATAAATGTATTGCATCATAGCGTTAATGATTGTATATTCCGCTCTATTCATGGGATCTAACCTAGTCACAGAAAAATGTTCACGAACCTTAACCATAAATGTAACTTCACCTGTATGGATCCAAAACGGCAATGATTGGATCTATAGCCTAAAGGAACCATATAAAGTCATACTTAACTGTATGAGGAGTTCTGATGGAGAAAACTCAGTTATCTCTCCACCACATCTAGGTTTATTTAGAATTAACTTTAAACAAGTCTGGAATATTAAAACAGGCTTCAAGTTGCGCTATCTTTGGTAAATATAATAAGTTATTCTCGAGGACTCAAGGAAATATAAAATATAAATTCGACATTAACCATTTGCACATCCCAAAGATTAATCTGTTGCTATCTCACGAAGAAAATCTAATCTTTAAAAACAGTAGCTTGTTATTTGAAACAATGCAAAAAGTCAAGGACAATCTTAAAGATAATCACATAGAACTAGACCTTAACAAGCTTTTAAATGATACACATGTTTTGTACCCTAGTATCAAAGAAAGTATAGAAACCCCACTGAACTATTTCTACATTATCATAGTTTCAATGTTTATTTTGTTCATTTTGAACAGTGTACTTTGCGTAGTTTTGTTTTGTCACAGGAAAATGCCAACCCTGTGCGAGGATGTCCTCAGTTGCTGAGTGCGGCAAGCCCCAACCATTCGAGTAGAACATGGAACTCTCCGCTCGCAGAAATTATTCAGGAGTCTTCCTTTGTTCAATTCAAATACACCAAGCCCGCCTTGAAGTACGGTATTGTGAAATTCATTGTAGTGCTGAACCAGTCATGCGTCAGTGTTGCAAAGACTATATTTGTTATAAATATGTGGGGACTTGCCAAGCTCAAGGAATGTAATGTAGTTAGGAGGACATATATCTTAAGTGATTGTCAATGTCAAGTAGAAATTAAATTGTAGATTATAAGAACTTACGCAGCCTAAAATACTATTTTGTCCTTTTAAGTTGTGAAGAAATGATGTAATGTAAAATGTTATCCTATACATTTTTTTTTTGAAGTATTGTAAATGTTTGTTATGTTTCTGAGAATCTAAGATGTATCACACCATGAAGATTCTGTATGATCCATCTTTCCTGAAAGGGAGAGTGATGTAGCGCGCACGCACACTACTATTTTAATATAGTAATTTTTAGATGGTATTTTAGTAATTACACAGTGTGTAAATTAACTGGACTAACCCAAGTCCCTTTAACCGCGTGATGTGAGGTGACTGGCCGTGCTGAGGAAATGCAAGGGTCAGCACTCGTCAGCACGAGTCGGCAGTCGAGTTGAGGGCTCGGAGGTAGGCGGAGGGATTGGCAATGTAGAGTGTGTGAAGTAAGTCTTTTTTTGGTGGAGTGAGATGCGAACACACCGGTACACATATAGTAGTTTGGGTGCGCCTACGAGTGTTTTAGTGCATTTTGAATATAGATTGGACTCAAACAAAGGAGAAACGTGAGTAATTATTTCAAGACCCTTCTCAACCACTATTCTAAATTTCCCTACGAGCTAGGGTGGTGGCAGCAAAACGCTATCCCTTTTATTAACCATGAGCCTCTCTGGCTAATATCGGAGGGCTTACACTATATCTTATCTTAACCATAAGTATATGTACCTACTTCTGACATAAATTGTCATATGGGTCCTCCATACAATTATTACATTATAAGGCCTGCCACTAACAAAGGAGGGAACACCGAGTTTAGGATTCCTCCGCGCAGGCCTAAATAGGAACCGTTGGTGTTATTTTGTTTCAATATATGACGTCACACTGATCCAAAATAACGCATACCTAAATTATTCTAAATGGATCAAGGAGTTAAACCATCTTCCAATGATTCACTTAGGAGTGCTAACACCATCTAAACAATGGATGTGCCTATCAGAGACCTTTTATTCCGTGGAAATTTGCGTGCGATCTGAAGGTAACTGCTAGTTGAATCTAATTTGTAATCTTTAAAATATTAAACTAACTTTGCCAATAAGGAGTTCTCATACAAATAATTCTTCAAATACGGTTTCGGTAAAATATGGTATAAACCAGGGTTGAAGAAGATATTTTAACGTGAAAGACATTTGTTTTAAAACTTCCTTTTGGGATCTAAGTGTTAGTTAATCAATAAGCATTTAAAAACAAATAATAATAAAATAAAGAAGTTTTATACACTACGGTGTTCAGTATAAGCTACTGTACCAATAATAAAGAAGTATACCACTACGTTACACCTCCATACTTCATTATCTCGTTGATCTCAAATTTATTGGTGGTTCCATAATATCTGGAAATATTTCAAATGAATTTAAAAAGAAGATGGGTATTAGTGATATCCAAGTATCTATATGAATGTTTGAAAATAGTAGTTTACGTTGGTTTAAAACCATATTCTGCTGTATTTAAGTGCGATTATGTGTTTGGCTTAGCCCATATTTTTGATGGTGAAGTGGAAGAGACGGGTGGCAGAACAATATGAACCACTGCATGATTACTTCAAACTGTGAATGCAGTACGGGGATTAATGATAGCCAGGCACATGAATTTTTCCGTAATTCTTCAACCGTTGGTGATTGTTCTGAATCCCCATTCTATCTGTTGTGCCTGTACGCGTTACAAGAGTGAATGAACCTTGAAAATACTACTACTTTTTATAGTAATACATTTCACAAGTTTCACGAATGCCACGATGCCATAACGTATTAAATTCAAGTACCGTGTTAAATAACTCTTTTCACATTATGTGAAAATGATGTTTGGCCTTATTTAAAATATTTTTTTCCGAATGAGCCGCTAATCATTAATTGACATATAAAAAGAAACACTCTTATGGAATATAAATGCAATTGATATCTCTAAAGCCATACGAGATACAATAAAAATTAGTTTTTTAGTAAATGTTACAAGCCTTCCAGAAACACTTTTGTTGTACTTTGTAACTACCGAAAGGTTACATGAGGATAATTACAATAGGCTGATTTGTACAAAAACTGCCTAAAATGTTGTTAGAAACTACACGCAATCATTTTTTTCCTTGTAGATATATCTTCAATATTGACACAAACAAAAGTAATTCCAGCCAGATAGTTATAAATGAATCAATATAATGCACACATATAAATAGGCTACGACTAATTCCACCAAGTCCAACGTTTGGCTAAATCAAAACATTAGATGCGTTTAGAAAGAAATTCAAGTTTTGGTAACAAAACTACATGTGCCAAATCTGACATACTTCACACATTAAACACATCACATTCATCTCATGATAGTACGGTTCTCTCAATTTATCTTATAAAGAAACCTTATTGTTTGTAATAGATCTTAGATACGAATGTTGAGTTTAGCTCCAATTCTGCTTCCTCTTACGTGCAACAATGAAATCTGGTGTTTGTTGCAGACTTGCCTCCTGAAATCTGGAGTCATGTTCGTCTGAAGAGATCAAAAAGAAAAAATATTCGGCGACAAAGAACTAAGAAGCTTGAAACGAAACCCCCCCCCCCCCGCATCGTTTCGACATCAGAAACACCCATACTAAATAAAGGTAGTTGAAACTAGGTGAAGAGGTATTCTCAATTGTCTAATCAGGTGCACAATTGAGTGCACTGCGATGTTGCCTGACACGATCCCAAAACACGGTGCAGCAACCGAGTCTACACATAAAGCAGCTATGGTGGGAGGGGCTGATTCAATGCAAATGTTAAGTATAACCTTCACTTCATCTTCCTCTTACGTCTCAACAGCAAGTGCAGACGCTGGAGCTAAACTCAACATTCGCATTGAATCGGCCCACCCCACCATAGCTCCTTTGTGTGTCATTATATCACGGATGTTTGTTATTGACAAAGCAGAAAAAACCTTTAATTTTAGCTGTTGCTGACAATTTCTTGTTTGAAAAAGTTTTTACAAAAAAAAACAATTCAAGTAAAAAAGACGAAAAATTAGTATCGATATGACTTTCTTAAGGAATAATATTTTGAGTTTGTTATGACACCCAATCCCAGATAGAATAATAGTTTAACTTACAACAAAAATTAAAAAAAGTTACAGTTTGAACTTGTCATTAAGATTCTTCATTAAGACTGTCTTCAAGATTTATTTACAGAAAGTAAAGAGCCTCTGCAGGATAAGCAAAACATTTATTTCGTTCTCGCGGATTGTCGTGCATTCAGATAGACATATATACGTAACAGAAGACATTTTTTAATATCTCGTTAGACAGAAAAATAAATTTCTTCAATGACGCTTACCCAAATTTCTTCGTCGCACATGCGTCATCTTAGAATTCGTTCTTGGCTATCTCAAAATGTAGTTTCATGTAAAATTCGTCTAAATGTTATATATTATAATATATATATCATTAATACACAGTATATTTATATACATACATACATATATATATATATTATAAATATATCTTTCTCGAGATACTTATGGAAAGGTTACTTTCACATTTCATTTTATTAAATTGGAATTCATAGCATTTAAAATAATAAAAGCTCCGGTGGAGAAGATGTTTGATACTGAACCACGCTATCTAGTGGACAGATTTGGACGAAATATTTTGTGTTCACACGAATAAATATCAGCTTTTATTCTATGATACAAATAGTAATATCAAATAATGTAACATAAATTGTATTATAGATATCAGCAATGACGAGTTAAAATCTATTAGTTTTACTCTGGCTTTACTTAATGAACTAATTTATAGTGAGTACTTATACGGTATTTCTTATCTTGATTTAATTCTATTGTGGAACGGCTTACTTAAACTAGTATGCGCACTAACATGATTCAACATACCAATTATATTTAATTTCAAGATACCAACATAGTTTTCGTGAATATAATTTGTGATTATAATTTATAAACATATATTATTTATCGGAACAATAAGAAGAAACTACACTAAAGAACTGGATATATCTAAGACGAAAAATGATTGAAAGAGCCAGAAGCGGACCCTGTTTTGAATAATTAGGTTTCTGAGACCTTCCAAACTAATATTATATACTGTATATATAGATATTTTTTTAGGTTCCTAGTTAACATATAGACATATTTTTATTTCAAAAAACTCCTCCGGACTACATCCAACGGTCTCTGAATTTTCGAACCATCTCATCCTAGACTAAAAAATACAGTTGAAAAATATTATGTATTGAAATATAAAACTAAATTTAATTAACATCTGTGTAAATATAGTTTTATGGCAGTTCAACCATATGTTTAGTAGATTAAACCACAATTATTAATTTGTTCACAGTATATAGTCTTGGAAGCATAGAGCATGCTTGATAGTAAACTTCAGTTCTTATATAAAACTTTTCTGCAACCTTTGGTGTTTAGGTTGATTCCTATATCTGCCTATTGCTGTGGCCTGTACATGTTTATTTTTATGACACATATTAACGTGTTATATCCCAAAAAACTTTACGAATTTTGATAACAATTTTTAATAATGAGACTTTTTACTCGGTAAAACTTTTATTATGTCTTAAAATGAATTTTGTAAAGTAAGTTTTCCTCCATTACTCTGCAAAAGCGATATGACACGTTCGAAAAATAGACTGAATTATCCAACTAACACTGATCTTCACTAGCATATACTTTTCAATCTTTACCTACTAATTGTAATTATGAACATTAAATTTGGAAACACCATTTCAGATTAAATTTAATTTGTTTTTTCTTTTAAGGCTGCAGCAATTTGGTGTCTCTTAGTGTCAACATCTTAAATTCAAAATTTCTCATCCAGGTATTTTGCACTTAGAATTGGAAAAGAGATGAACCTCCGTTAATAAGCTCAAACTATGAATTCAGAAAATAATTGTAAAACTCATTTTTGATTGTTAGCACACTATTTTGTGTAAATTTCAAGTTCCCTTACATCAAATACAAATATAACACCCAGTAATATAAGAGATAAACACTTTTCATTGAAATTAAATTATCTCCGTAATTATTTAACACCACAAGATTTTCAAATATCATAAGTAATCGTGGCATGGACGTAAATCTTTTAATTTTGAATTACCATTAATTTTTTCGTATTGTATTTCCACGGTAAAAAATGTTTTCAGATTATTTGTATATCGTTGGTGAGGGTTTAGAGAGAGTGTCATTTATTAATATTGCAGTTATTGATCTGCCAATAATCCTGATCACGTTGTAAAAGTATTTACTTTCATGTATGATTTATCTTTTTCAATATCTTAAGCAGAGTTTCAGTTAAAATATGGAAGAGGAGCATCAAAATAAGTCCGACAAAACAATTAATTAAAGACTGATCTTAGGGGGAGATGCCTCACTCATCAAAATAGAAATCTAAATTACAATTATACTTCCATACCACTTTTGGCCTCAGCTCGGTAGACGGCCTGAAAAAAATAGTAACTGGCTGTCCCACATGTTAACCGGAATTCCAGATAAAACCATACACAAGAGTCTTGTAGTTGTATATAACAGGATTATTTTACGCCTCCTTAAGTATTGGCTTATATATGCTCGAAGGTTCTGCCCACGATTCTAAACAAAAATAATCCAATTTTAATTGCAATTGTTCATAAATTTATTCAATTAGTTTTATATTTTGGATAATAAGTGAGGTTTTAGGCACTTCTTCAACACTATAGCTAGAAGTATAGTAGAGAAAAAGTTTTAGACCTAATAATAGTGTTTCGTATTTTTAAAGGGACTCCAAGTAATTTTGGCTTGCATAAGATGAATTCCACGTTAAGATGACCTTGATATTTGCCCAGTAAGAACAACGTTTGATCTCATGCAGTTCTACGCCCTTATTTTGATCATGGCTTGATGTGTTCTATTGAAAGATAACACTTTTTATTTTATCATCTTTAAAATGGGACATCTCCCACAGTTTATGGCTAAAAATAATGCCGTAAAACTCCAAGAGGTTTAAAAAAAATTTATGGGGAAAATTCAAGGTCATTTTACTACGAACTTCTAACCTTAAACAGCACAGCAGCCTAACGATTTAACCTGCATAGGTTGTTAAAGAACATATGTGTATTTGTTCACTATATTCAAACCTTCTAGTAACTTTAATTTGATTAAGATAATCAATGCTACTCAATTGAGACAAAAGGTTTTTATTTGACTGAAAGAAGTGGAACGGGACAAGAAAATGCCTATAATGTCAAACATAGGTTGCGTACTTAGTAGGAAAGTGTGCCAAGTAGAGATGTAGCTATCCAAATGTTTCAAACATCTTTTGGAATTAATTGGGTTTAAAAAATTGAGAAATATATCTGGAGTAAACTACATAATACTATTTTACCTTTTTTAAATTCGTAAGAAACTGAGTGAAGGAATGCATTTTATATCTGATGATGCTTTTAATACGGGTCTTGAAAGCATAACTAGTCGTTGTGGCAAAATAGTGTTCTATAGGCTATTCCATTTCTCTGCTAGAAATCTGAGATAAAGGGCCCATTACTCTACATTAGACTAACAAATAACCAGTTTAGTTGACTCGAACAATCTTTAGTTACCATTGTTGCTGGTATAAAGACTCCTACAGATCATGATTGTATCCAGGCATTGAAAATAATTGCAAAAATCAGCAATACATTAAATCACCTGATTGTATTAGTATAATCCTACCTTAATATTAATCTTAATATATATTAAGATCATACATATAATCTTAATCTTACCTTCGGTTATAATCTTAACCACGTGTTTGTGGATTGTTGTGTCGATCCATCTAACGGGAAATGAACAGGCTTCACTCTCCTAAGAGTTAGTAGTTAATCAATGAGGCAATACGCTTTATGTCATCACTTTAAAATACGGATTCAATTGATAAAGATCCACTCCAATACACCATATATTTACTCCAAGGGTCTGTAACAAGAGTTTATTACATTTAATGACTACCAGGCGAGGTCAACAAAACCTGCTTCTTTCTTTTAAAGTCAGAGCAGAAAGACGAGCGTTTTAACAACAAACTAAACATGTTAATTTCCGTTTAAATTTCCGTATTACTTTACTCATTTTGAGATGAAAGTAGAAACTTTTCTGTCCTAAAACGCTTCTACTTTTTATGGACTCTTTAACATCTAAAATTGTGTTTATTTGGTCCATGTTCTGTTATGAACTTCGTTTTTCTTATTGTTACAATAGTATTAAGAACTTTCAATTAAATTATTTTCCTTTTCATCATAATTTAAAAAGGATACTTGAGGTGAAGATCAGAGACTCCTTCCCTTTCTCCATAATCCTCCACCACTTTCCTTCCTAAGAAAGTTGATTAGAACAGTAAATTTATTGCTAACGCACGGAGAATTTTTCACACAATGCATACTTATTGACTGATTATCTGACTACAATCGGGTAGAGGAGAAATATTTTGAAACCCTATCTATAAGAATCCGAAAGGAATTTCTAAGAATCATTTAAATATAAAAACTTGTTTGTAATATTAACGTGTGTTTGGAGTGTGTGACATTCAATATGTCAGTAAGGACACATTTCCTTCATCAATTTGCAACTCCTGTAATTTTAGGCTATTATATAGTAAATGGTTTATTTTCTTTATATATTTTATGCTTTTGTATTTGTCAACTAATTGAATTAGTCAACGGGAATTTAGAATAAAGTTAACAATTCCAAACATGTATATTTTCTGTTTAAATAAACACAGTCCTTTGTATATAAGATCGAGTCTCTACCCTAATAGGAAAAAACTAGTTGTTCCATTCATGTAACGTAGTAGTTTTGTTTACAGCAAATACCATTTGTTATAACTATTATCTTTGTGGTGTAGGAGTAATTCTTTACTCAAGGACATTATTAAATAACATATGTACGTAAAGCCATAATATTTATGCATAGTATTATTTCTACTTGGAAATATTAAATTGCAATCAGTTACTCTAATTTAGAACAAGTTTGTCAAAGCCCGCTCTAGTTGTCATAGAATATGTAATTTTCGTATATTGAGGCGTTCTTTTGATAAATAATGGCTAAACCATGATGGAAACCAAATATTTATGATTCGATTAAATGTAATATAAGGAGTTAATGAAGACTCAAGTCTCTGTACGAGAGCATAATGCCACTATGTCAACTGCAAACGCTTCAGACATGTGTGTTGTTTAGCAGACCTTTTTACTTTTCATCTTCGCTATGTATGTTAGTTTTACATGGACTCGGCCTAGTTAACGTTTCTTTCAGCCCAGAAATACCTACAGTATATGTGCTACTTGTGTTTACCAATAAAACAAAATACCTTTTACAAGTGCTATGATGGTATGTCAATCAGCTCAGCTCCTTATCTTCACCATTGACTCAGCCGAGAGCGTCATCCTGCCATCCTTTAACTGGTATATTCCACTACCACTGCTCTCTTCCTACACTGCTAAATTATACCACTTCAAATAGTGAACACGCGTGAGGTAGAATGTTTACTATATCCACTTATTCAATAGCAGATTATCAAAGAAAAGGATTATTACAGCTTGTCTAAAAGTAAACCTTATCCTAACTTTGTAAACGAATCCCATCTATACTACTTTCCTTCGTAAAACTAATTCTCTCAATTTGTAATTATACATCACTGTAGATTGACTGAGTACAATTTTTTAACTTTTGTTATACAATTATCTATAGCCCACTGCTGGAGTAAAATTCATGGTTGGAGGTTTTTATTGTTTGGTTGGGTTAGCAACATGTTTGAATATTTATTTGTTGAGTACGGATTTTTAGTGGTTGGGGTCCTTTATGTTAAAATGTGTGTAAAATAATAATGAATTTTGCATTGACATTGATTGACTTACCTAAATTAATTGACTACATACATGCTTAATATATGATCAAACACTCCAATAAATGAAAAATTTTTTTTGTTAGGCCTTTCGTGCTCAAAGAACACATCGTCAGACCCACATAAGACACACAAAAGGCACTCAAAATGAGCACGAAAGGCCTCACAAAATACAAATTCTTCATTTATTGGAGTGTTTGATCACATATTTAGCATTTAGTTTCCAATAAGAAGAAGCTGGTAAATATGTAATGACTACATACATTTAAAACTATAATTATGCTGCCTTGCAAATTGATCTTATTTTCTTATTCCATCGACTGATACCTTGTTACTGAAGAAAATCGTTAAACGCCTACGGCTGAAAAAATATATAAATTCAAAATACAATAATTATTATACCACAGGGCCTCGTTAGATTGCCCTTATTTTTTTAATTTACTAGTAAATAAATCAAGGTAAAATGTAACAGATTTAGGTAATGAAATGTTAAAAAGGGTGTTGGAATGAGTTTTATAACAATTCTTTATAATGCAGCGTTGAAATAAAATTTGTTTGTTTGGTGGAACCCATATTGTTGTTGCTGTAATAAAAGAGAGGAAATGAGAACAATACGAACTACCACATAATTAACTTCAACTGTCAATAAAATACGGGAGCGTGTAATAACAGGGTGTATGAATGTTTACATAGCTCTTTGGTGGTGGAATGCTTCAACTGTTGATGATTGTGTTTAAACTCATGACCGATTTGTATACTTTAAAAAAAGACTTTGAAATTACATAATATACTGAATATTTAATAATGTTTTGCCTTAAAAAGCACAAAATAAAAGTCATATGTGTATTTCACATCATAAAAGCTTAACCATTGCACTATTAGTGTAAAATGCACTAACACGTTAACAATAGCCAACTACTACCATAGAAGCTGTTTCCAATATGCTAAATGGAGGACTGCTTAAATCATTAATGTGTCGCAATGAAAGCTAATTGGTTGAACCTTTATCGATACCTGTCACTCCGAGGAGCTGAAAAATGTCATTTCTGTATGTCTGTCTATCTGTCCAAATGGCCGTACGATGTATGTAGAACAACCCACACAACTAGAAAAATTTAGCGTGAAGCAACAAAGAGTTCGACGGTGGTGCTCTATTGGAAGTTTTAGAGCGTTAGCGAACATTTTTTACATTGGTCTTATGAGTAAAAATGATAGCAACGAGAAAAACGAAGCATAAATAGTTTAGTAAAAAAGTAATAAAAACCTAGTATATTAAAATGATATTTTGTTATATGACATAGGAATATGTCAATTAGCTTATTTAATGAGTCTTGGACTTTAACAGTATCATGGAAACTCAGCGAAGCTTGTTATACGACACGTAATATGGCTTACTCCTACCTTGTATTACACGTAATATTACGTAATTTGTTATAAAATAAATTCAATAATGGTTATTTTCTGTTTCGTTGTTTTCTGTTTGATATTGAAGATAAAATAAAGAGTTTTTCAAATAAAATAATTGTCTTGAGAATTACAATTGTAACAGGGCTGTTCTTTGTAAGGGCAATAACGTTGTTACAGCACTGTCTTTTAACTACATTTGAAAATTTTGTTTCACTTCTCTCTTACAAGAAATCATTTAAACATAAATATAACTGACTTTGAAGGTAGTTAAGGATTTGATCTAAAATAGTGTCAGTGGATTTTTTTTTTTGGGGTTTTGTTGGTTTGATAGGTGGTTTTTGTTTGTGTTAATTTATGGGGGGGTGGGGTGGGGGTTTTTGGGTGTGATTTGTGTTGGATTGGGGTGGGGGGTGGGGTGTGGGGGGGGAGTTGAGGAGGGGGGTGGGTGGGGGGTTTTGGGGGTGTTTATTGTTTTTTGGGTGGGTGTTTTAGGGGGGAGGGGGGTAGTGTGAGTTTGTGGGGTGTGTTGTGTTGGGTGTGGTGTGGTAAGGTTAGAGATTGAGTGGGAATGTGTTTGATTGATGGGGGATTAAATAGGGGGGGAGAGGGGTTTGGAGGGTTATTTTTGGGGTGGGTATTGAGGAGGGGGAATGATAGGTTGGGTATGGGGGGGGGGTATTAAAGGGGTGTAGGATTGTTGTTGTTGTGTAGGAGTTTGTTTTGTTGTTGTGTTGTTAGGATTGTGTTGAGGGGGGGTTGGTTTGGGGTTTGGTTAATGGGGGATAGGGTGAGGGGGGGTGTAGGTGAGTGGGGGGTTGGGTTGGGTAGGGGGGTGGTTGTGGGGGGGTGTTTTGGTGGTTAGGGTTTGTGGGGAGGTGTGGTTGTTGTGTATGGGGGGGGGTGGGTTTGTGTTGGTGGGGGGGGGGGTGGGGGTGTGTGTGGGGGGTTGGGGTGGGGATGTGTGGGGGGGGGGTTGTGGGGGGTGGGGTTCTGGGGTTGGGTGTTGTTGGGGGGGGGGGGGGGGGGTGTGGTGTGGGGTAATTGGGGGTTGTTTGGGGTGGGTGGATGTGTTTTGTTGGAATTTTTGTGGGGGTGAGGGTGTGTGAGGTGAGTGGTGGAAATGGGGGGGTTTGGGTTGGTGTTGGTGGGTATTTGGGGTTTTGTTGTTGGGTGGTTAGTTGGGTGGGTTTTAGGTGTGGGGTTGTGTATTTTGGGGGGGGGTGTTGGTTTGTGTGTTGTGTGGTGGTGTGGTTGTGGGTTGGGGTATTTGTTTTTGGTGGGGTGTTGGGTGTGGGTGGGTGGTGTGGGGGGTTGGTGTGGTTGGTGGTTGTGTGTGGGTGGTGGGGGTAGGGGTGGTGGGGGGGTGGGTTGGGGGTGGAGTGGGTGTGAGGGTTGGTGGAGATTGAAGGATTTGTTTGGGAATTTTTGTGTTGTTTGGTGGTGTTTTGGGGGGGGGTTTTGGGTGTTAAAATGTAGTGGGATGTGGGTAGTTTGGGGGGATTGATTGTTGTTGGGTTGGTGGTTTTGGTGTATAGTTGAGTGGGTAATTTGGATGGTGGTAGAGGGTTGTTGGGTGGTTTTGGTGTTGAGTGTTATGGGATGTGTTGGAGGTTATGATGTTTTGTTGGTGATTGGGGGGGGGTTTGGGGGAGGAGATTGTTGGTGGGGGATGGTATTAGAGAGGATAGTTAATTTTAGTGGTATTTAGTTTAATTGAGTTAAAAGGTAGTATTATATTATTTTTGTTGTTGAAAATTTGGGGTGGTGATTAGGGGAGATTTTTGTGGTGGGGGATGTATTAGGAGAGGATATTAATTTTAAAAAGTGGTATTTAGTTTATTGGAGTTGAGTAGTATTATAGTATGTTTGGGGTTGTTTGATTGGGGTGTGATTAGGGAGATTGTTGTGGTGGGGATGGTATTATATAGGATAAGTTAATTTAAATAGTGGTTTATTTAAGGTGTTAATTTGGAGTTGAGTAGTATTTTAGTATGTTTTGTTGTGGATTGGGGTGGTTAAAAATTGGGAGGGAGAGTGTTTTTGGGTGGGAAGGTTATTAGAGAGGATATTAATTTTAGTGTTTTAAAAAAATTTAGTGTTAAAAAATTGGAGGTTGAGTAGTATTAAAAAATAGTATGTTTTTTTGTTGATTGGGTGGTGATTAGGGAAGATGTGTTGGGGTGGGGGGGGGGATGGTTAAAAAATTAAGAGGGAAATTAGTTAAAATTTTAAAAGTGGTTATTTAAAAGGTGTTAATTTGATTGAGTAGTATTATAGTATGTTTTGTTGTTGGGGATTGGGGTGGTGAATTGAGGGGGGAATTGTTGTGGTTGATGGTATTAGAGAGGATAGTTAATATTAGTGGTATTTAGTTTTAAAAATTGGAGGTTGAGGATTATTAACATACATAAAAATAGAATACAATTGTGTGTTATATATGCGGGAATAAGATTTTATTGTTTGTCTGTCTACTATCAGGGATAATAAAATAAACTAGGTACAATATAAAAAGTTATTGTCGGTATACATAATACAAACAATAATTTATATGAATATGCAATGTTTGAGCAAGACGTGTCGCAGATAATATGTTTTGCAGTACAACTCTCGTCACTAAACCAAAACTATTACTAACTATGAACAGATGGCGAATACTACTACAACACTAACATAAAATAATAATGGCAATTTTTATTTTCAAGCGTCTCATGATAAATATGTATTGCAGTACAAACTCTCACGGCACTAACAAAACTATTCAAACATAACAATTCGGAAATATACGATCATTACTACTTTATTAAATAATATTGGCGATTTTATTTTATCAAGCGTGTCTCAGATAATTATTAGTGCAGTACCAACTCTCGTCACTACACATCAAATACTTTTAAACAAACTATAACAGTATTCGGAATCTACTACAACCACTACAATAAATTAATAAGCAATTTTTATAGATCAAGCGTGTCTCAGATAATATGTATTGGGCAGTACTACTCTCGCCCAACCAAAACTATTAACAAACTATAACAGATTCGGAATTCTATACAACACAACAAAAAATAATAATGCAAATTTTTTTTATCATAGCGGTCACCTACAGATTAATTATGTATTCATACACAACTCTCACGGCACTAACCCAAATACTAGTACAAACTTATAACAGAGTCGTAATTCTACATACAACACGACAATATAATAATAAATGCAATTTTATGATCAAGCGTGTCTCCAGTTAATATTAAATTGCAGTAAACACTCTCGCCTCTAACCCAAAAAACTTATACAAACTATAACATAAAAAAATATTCCCGGAATCTACTACAACACTACATAAAAATATTAATGCATTTTATTTATTTCAAGCCTGTCTCAATAATATGTTATGCAGTACAACTCCGTCTCTAACCAAAACTATTACAAACGATAACAGATCGGAATCTACTACAACACTACATAAAATTAATAATTGCATTTTTATTATCAACGTGTCTCAGATTAATATGTTATTCAGTACAACTCTCGTCACTAAACCCCAAAACTATTACCAAAAGATAACAATCAAATTACAGACGAAATAAAAAATTTAAAAAAAACAATAATCCTAAAAATATAATAAAGTCTGATTACAAAAAAGGTTCTAGCATTGTCTGCTCAAAACATTTTCTATTTACCTCTTTCCCTTTAAATGGTGAGCCTTTTAAAACACTTAAAATTATTATAGAGAGGTTTCATTAGGCTATACAGTTTTGGTCAAATGAGATAAAAATTTTTCCCCTACCAATTCTCCACTTCACTCTAGGAATTAAGCTGTTGTTCGTCAATTATCACCAAGAGGTGACCTCTCCTGAGTATCATCCTATCGGCCAAATACTGGTGCTCTCCAAAGGGTCAACATACGGAAACGCTTACATACTGTTACTTTCACCATGTAATCGTTTTTTGTGTATTCATTTACTTTTATTACTGACCTACTTAATCAATTTGTTCGAGTGCGAATACACACTAAGCTTTGAAGTATTATTAGTTAATATTTTTAACTATATTTTACTGCTCTTTAAAACCAAATTTATCGATTTTAATAAAATTTACAATTTTTAAATACCACTCACTAAACCTTTATGTTAGAGCAGTACTATCCTAACAAATAAAATATTTTTCTTATAGTAACATTTTAATTTATTTACAATTTTTTACAGCTAAGTTAGTGCACTGCCAGCTTTAAGATAGTGTGTGTGGTATATATAATACTTAACTTCCTGTCCTACTTAATCTGAAGACATAAAATTTAAAATTGGGGTTATTATGGAATTCTTTAACTTTATATACTTTCAATCGTACAACAACCTAAGGTTTAGTACAATACAGACCTAACTTTAAAAATAAGGGGGGGGGTCTTGTTATTTTTTTATTATTTACAGCCCTCTTAAATTCAGTTCGTGGCGAGACGCCCAAACATATAAAGATTTTTCTTGGTTTTCGTTTTCTTTATTTACTATCTTTACTTAAATCCAATGTATTCGAGCGACTGATTCACTTACTAATTACTTTAAGCTGAAAGTGTCAACACCAACAGGTGTGAGAGTCAGTTCACTACTTTGAATTCGTGACTTTAAACATTTTAATATACTCTCCCTAATGCTTAATAATTCTAGGAATCTTATTTAAATAAAATGTCTCGTCCTTATAAGCTTCTTTGGTCCTACCATCGAATATTTAAAAAAAAATGCGCAGGACCACCGCCTCCAGGTAAGCACCTTAGTAACGTACATATTATTAACTCAATTTTTATATAGCAGATGAGTAAACTTAATACAAATAAACATTTGGCCTAAGAATAATGTAGTATTATTTTTTTAAGACTCAACACAGTATTATTAATTAACTGACCAACGTTGTCTTCCAAGACTAAAAGTCTATAGCAATATTCAACTAAGGTTAAATTGTGATGAAACCTCACCACCCTGTACTCTGTTTACCTCGTCTCTGCAATACAAGCAGTTTGCTGATGGTACTGATCCTTGTCTGATCACCCAGTCAAAAAAGCAAAGGCGTATCATAAGTTTTGTTTTGTTTAGCAAGCAAACATTCCTAACGTAAAGTGGAAAATCTCTGTATAAGTTATATATCAGTATTAATAGAGATACTGACTCCTTCTTTCATGTTTTTAATAATTCTTATCACTTAAAAGTTCAACTTTCAACATTCTTTAGTTGAAATATTGCTAAAGATACTTTGCTACCAACGCCCCGAGCCACGTTCAAGAGCTATTAATATCAACTCAAAGGACACAATATCCGATCACATAGCTAAAACATGCTTCCATAAACATAGATAAATTATGGCTATGCTAAACTCACATTTACTGCATGACAAATCAAAGATAATACCTTGTCTGACAAATTTATATCAAAAACTAAATATTAGTCTTATACAGAATAGCAATATTACTTAATTATTATTAAAGATACTTATAAATACAATATATTAGCATTTCAAAATACTCTGTAGTTTGCTCTAACATATCAATATTTCCAGGAATTGAGATGGAAGTAATTTACCACTTTTGAGAACTCCATCATCTCCTCAGTCCTTTCTTCGACCTTTCGATCTTGCTGAATCTTTGTGCATTTGTCATATGTATTCCTTTGTTTCTTACTACCATATTGTTGATCAATCTCAGGAAGCCCCTAACTTGTGAAAGCTCTCTTGGCAACTGCAGCTCACATCGTCTAGACCGATCCCCAAGTCTAATGAGTTGTTTTGACCTAAGTAGCGTGAGGGGTCTATGATGAAAATTTCAACACTGTGAAACATTTTTGACCCCAGACGGTGGAAGGCGTACTGCCTACACAAGCTCCTAACTTAACTTCCTCCATCTGAAAGACCGCTCGATCGGAAGCTCTAGTCTCCTTCGTATCCTGCATATTTTAAAAGAGTTTAGCTTAGGTGGTTTTCCAAGGAAGAGGTTAAAATGTTGAGTCCACAAGAACTTCCATCATCTGGGAAATTTCTGTTTTCGAAAATTTTTCTACTTTGTTCAACTTCCTCTCGCCAACAAATCCTAGTATTTCCCGAGGGTCTCAGCCTCTAGAAACATCATACACTAAAAATTTAAAGTTTTTTAACTTTAAAATAAAATTAAATAAATAAACATGCTTTTATTTCAGGCGATATCAATACATCTGTTATTCATATAAACTCACGTCAACATAGAACAATATATTTTAGACCCTAAACTTATTTAAAACAGTTAAAAGTAAAAGTTAAAAGTATAAAACGTTCTCTCCAGTAGAACAGAGTAGCTTCTACATCATTTAGTTGAATTTAAAAAGGCGACCTTTAAGCATTTAAGGCACAAAGGAGACCGTTTTACTTTCATCATGAAAGGACCCAAATTATGGTTAGTAACATCCCATCTGCGACACATTTTTGTTCTAAATACTCACAATAACTACCTTTACACTTCTCTTTGCATACTATATCGTGTGTATTCGGATAGTTTAAAAATCTAAAATAAAATTGTGAATTAAAAGGGTTTATATGGAACTATCCCAATTAGTATTGTTTTGTTCTTTCTTGCAAACTTGTTCTAAGAACTTAGCTTATTATTATAAATAAAACCATCCTGTATATAAATAATATAAAAACATAATAAATGATTAGATATCCGTAATACTGAATTAAGGTTAGACCACCATATACTTTTGGAAAATTCCAGACATTAACACAACGTTGCTCTTATGAGACATGTGTCTTTGTGAGTGGACAGACAATAATTTAGAATAACACTGAATCCAAACCGTTAGATCCATGGTCCACCTAGTTAGGGTCCGTATATATTACATAGCAAGGTTAAATTAGTCCAGTATCAGTGACCGCACTCGTAGTTACTACAAGTTACCTACATTAGTTGTAGTTACTAATTGTTGTTGTAGGGTTGTTAGCGTCCTCAACCTATCAACTTATCTGAAGTGCGAATCCCGATTCAAAGGCATAGCATTTATGCTCCTAACAAATAAACATCCAAGCTCACAAGAAGAAATGTGAAGCACATTTTCGGATTAAAACAACATTCATCGAGTCGACGTTCCTGTTGCCTAAACAGTAATAAAATACTTATATTATATAAATTAGAGATATAATAAATAGTGAACAAGAGTAATACAATATTGTATCATAAAAACCTGTGAACAGATTTAAAATACCATAACCTAAAACCATCCAAATGCATAATGGTGTAACATATATATATAACAGGGTTTATGAAATTATTTTTCCCACAACCAAAAACTTTTGATTATAAAATGGTTATGTGGGGGGTGGGGGGGGGGGGTAGGGGGGGGGTTTTTTCCTTTCATTTTATTTTTATTTTTTATTATGACTTTTATATTGTTTATTATTGTTTATAATTTTATTTTTATTTTCTTTTTTTTTATGTTTTTTTATTTTTTTTTATTGTTTTTTTATATTGTATTTTTTATTATTCAATCAATTTAATTTTTATATATTTTTTGTTTCTAAAATTCTAATTTAGTCTATTTGTATTTAATTTTTTTTATTATTTTTAATTTTTCTGTTTTTTAGGAGGGGGGGGTTTATATGATGTTTTTTTTTTCTTTAATTTTTTTTTTTTTTTTGTGTTTCTTCTCTTATCTATTTTTTTTTATTTTATATCTTTTTTTTTTTTTTTATTTTTTTTCTTTGTTTTTCTTTTTTTTATTAATTTTCTCTCATTTGTTTATTTCTTATAATGTTTTTATCTTCTTTTATTATTTTGGTTATTTTTTATTTTATTTTATTTATTATTTTTTTGTATTTTTTTTATTTATTGTGTATTTGATTTTGGCTTTTGTTGTATTATTTTTTTTTATTTTGTATGATTGGTTATTTTATTGTTTTGTGTTTTCGTTGATTTTTATTGTTTGAGGTAGGATTTTTTGTTGTGGTGTTAGTAGGTTTGGTTTAGTTATTTTTTTGGGTAGTTTTGTGGTTTTGTTGTTGTTAGTGGGTGTGGTGTAGTTGATGGGTTTATAGGGAGGTTTTTGTTTTGTTTGGATGTTGGGATTTGGGTATTGTTTGGTTGTGTTTTGTTAGTTTTTTTGTTGTGTAGTGGGGAGGTGGTATTTTGGGTTGGTTTATTGTTGTATATTTATTTTAGTTTTTGGGTTTTTGTTTTTTTTGTTTTGGGGTTGTTGGGTGGGGGTAGGGTGTAGGTTGTGGGTATGTTTTGTTGGTTTGTGTGGGATTTGGTAATTTTTGCTTGTAGTGGTTGTGGGGTTTTGTTTTTGGTGTGGTTTGGGGTTGTTGTTTTTTGGTTTTATGGAGTTTTGTTGAGGTTTATCTAGGGGTGGGGGGGGTGTGTGTTTTTTTTTGTTGGTTATGGTTGTGGTTTTGGGTTTGTGTTTTTGGTATTTTCGTTGTGTGTTTTGTTATGTTTATATTTTTTTTTTTTGGTTTTTAGGGTTTTGTTTTGTTTTTGTTGTTTTTGTTTTTTGGATGTACTATATTTTTTGTTTTAGGTGTTATTTTTTTTTATTTAATTTCCATTTGTTTTTTTATGTTTTTGTTTTAAATTTTTTTTTTTGGTTTTTATTTGGTTTTTAGGATATTAGCTTTATATTTTTTTATTATTTATTTTTTTGTTTTAGTTTTTGTTTTTGTTTTTTTTATTGTTATCTTTGTTTTATTTATGTATTTTTTTGTTATTTTATTTTTCGATTTTTTAAATATTTATTTTGTTTTTATTGTGTTGGTTGTGGGATGGATTTTTTATGTTGTGTTTATATTTTTGGATTATTTTTATTTTGTTTTGTTTTTTCTTGTAATTTGATATTTATTTTTTTATTTGTTGTGTTGTTTTCTTGTTAGTTTTTGATTTGTTATTGTGAATTTCGTTGTTTTTTGTGTTTTTATGTATTGTTCTTCATTGTTTTTTTTTGTTTGAGGGGGTTTTGTGTGTTATGTGGAGGGGTGTTGTGTTTGAGGTGTTGCTTTAGTGTGTGTGTTGTTTTTTTAGGTTTTTTTGATTATTTTTTTTGTTTATTCTGTTGAGGAGGGGGGGTGTTTATGATGGTTTGTTATTCTTTATTTTTTTATTCTTATATTTTTTTTTGTTTTTTTTTAATTGTGGACTTTTTACATTTGATTTTTTGTTTTGGTGTTTGAGTATTTTTGGTATAGTTTTATTTTTAGTTTTATTTATATTTTTCAATTTGTTTTTTTATTTTTTTTATTTTTTTGTTTTCTTTTATTTTTTTTTTTTTTTTTCTTTTTTATTTTTTTAAATTTTTATTATTATTTATTATTTCTATTTCATTATTTTGCTGTTTTTTATTTATCTTTGTATATTTTCTTTTTTATTTTTTATCTTTTTTGTTAGTTTTATTTTTTTATTTTTTTTTGTAATATTTTTTAATCTTTAATTTAATCTTTTTTCTATTTTTTTTTTTTTATAATTTTATTTTTTATTTTTTTTGTTATCTTTTCTTTTTTTTTTGTTTTGGTTTCTGATTTTTTATTATTTTATTTTTTTTTTTTTTGATAGTTTTTTTCTTTTTTTTTTGTATATTTTTTTTTTTTTTTGTGTTTTTTTTTTTTTTTTATTTTTTATCTTATTTTTTGTTTTTTTTTTTTATTTTTTTTTTTTTTATTGTTTTTTTTTTTTTTTTTTTTTTGATTTTTTTTTTTTTTTTATTTTTCTTTTATTTTTTCTGGTTATTTTTTTTATTATTTTTTATTATTTTTTTTTATTTTTTGATTTTTATTACACACACATATTTATATTTATTTTTTTTATTTTTTTTTTTTTTTGATTTATATTTTATTTTTTTATATTTTATCTATTTTTTAATGATTTTTTTGGGGGGGGTTTTTTTTTTTTTTTTTTTAATTTTTTATTTTAGTGTTTTTTTTTTATTATTTTTTTTTCTCTTTTTTTTTTTTTTTTTTATTATTATTTTTTTTTTTTATTTTTTTCCATTTTTTTTATTTTTTTGTCTTTGTTATTTTTTTTTTTTATTTTTTCTATTTCATTTCATTCTTTTATTATTTTTGTTTATGTATCTTATTATTATTACATTTTGGGGTTTTATTTTCATTTTTTTTCTTTGTATTTTTTAATTCCTGTTTATTTTAAATTTTTTTCTCTTTTTTTTTGATTTTTTATAATCTTTGTTATAATTTATATATCTTCTCTCTCTCTCTGCGCTGATTTTTTTGATATTTTCATTTATTTTTGTGTGTTTTATTATTGTATTTTATTTTCTTTTTGATGTTATTTTTTTTTTTTCTTATTTTTTCTCTTTTATTTCTTTTGTTTTTTTATGTTTTTTAATTTCAATTTATATTTTCTCTTATCTTGATTTTTTTATTTTTTTTTATTTTTATATTTTGCGAGGGAGGAAAGAGAAGAGATCATCTTTTTTCTATAAAAAAAATTTATTTTTTTATACATATCTTATCAATCAAAGTTATAATTATATGTGCTTGGCTGTCATTTATTTTTTTCGTGTGAGTAATTATCTTTATTTTTATAGTTTATTTATTGTTTTTTTTTTTCATTATTTTCATTTTGTATTAGGGTGTGGGTTTTTTTTTTTTTTTTATTAGTTGAGAGATATTTTATTTTTTTTTTTTTTTTTTTTTTTTTTATTATGGGGGGTTTTCTTTTATTCTTTTTTTTTTTTTTTTTTATATTTATTAAATTTTACTATTTTTATAACTTTATCTGTTATTTTTTTAATATTTTTTTAACACCATAATGAGAATTTCCATATATTAAAAACATAAAGTCTACAAAAGAATACATAAAAAAACCCAAACATACAAAACACAATAACAAACAAAAATAAATACAAACAGATAAATAAAACATACAAAAAAAAAAACCAGACACAAAAACAAAAAATTTAAAACCATAAAAATAAAAACAATTAAAAAACATATATATAACCACAAAAACAAATCAACTAAACACCAAACAAAATCGAATAACTAGAAAAAAAAAACAAACCACTAAAATCATAAGTAAAAAAAAAAACGAAGAAAAAAAAACAAACAAAACATACTAAAAATACAACAAAAACAAAACACAAAAAAACCAAAAACACCAAAAAAAAAAAACAAAAAAACAATAACAACAATAAACACAAACTAAATAAGTTACATAGAATAAAACAAATAAAAAAAGACAAATACAAATTTGTTCAAACCTTATTTAAATAAAATCTACCATTTATAATGCAAAGTAAAATTTTTGATTTAACTAGTAAATTAGCTTTAAGTTAAACAATAGACAATTTAAACATAATGTAAAAAAATCATTATATAAGTATTTATCATAAATCATTAATTAAAAATTTTTAATTTTTATTTAAATTATTTTTTTTATTTTTTTTTTTTTTTTTTTTATTTTTTTCTTATTTCCTTTTTTATGTTTATGTTACTCTTCGTTTTTACTTGTTATAATTTTTTTTCTTCTTATTTCTCATTTTTGATTTTTTCATTTTTTTTCTTTTTAATTTATATTTGTTTTTTATTATTTTTTTATTTTTTTTAAATTTTTATTTTGTTTTATTTTTTTAAGATATTTTTTTTTATTTAATTTTGATTTTTTTTTTTTCTTTTTTTTGATTTATTCATTTTTATTTTCTTTTTTTTTTTTTCTTTTTTATAATTTTTTTTTATATTTTTTTTATATTATATTTTCTTCTTATTTTTTTTCTTTTTATTTTTTTTATTTTTTTTTAATTTTTTTTTTTATATATTTTTTTTCATATTTTATTTTATTCTTTTTTTTTTTTTTTTTTTTCTATTTTCTTCTTTTAATTTTTTTTTTTTAAATATCTTTTATTAGTATTTTTTTTTTTTTATTTTATTTTTTATTTAATTTTCTTTACTTTTTATTGATTATTTATATTTATTTTTTTTTATTAATATTTATTTTTTATTCTATTTTCGTTTTTTTTTTTTTTTTCTTCATAATTTTTATATTAATTTTATTTTTAATAAAATGTTGACCATAACGAGGGTTTAGTGTGAATTTAGTTAAAACTCGATAAGATTCAATGTTAGTTAAGTTCAGTTGTTACCTAATATGGCAAAATATTAACACAGGAGAAATAGGTACTCTTCCAGTAACAATGAAAACTATGTTTAAATCGTATCAAATTAAGTTGCTCTCTTCAGTGAGTTTTCTTTTTCCAATTTGCTCTCTCTAACAAGGATGGTAAAACGTAACAATCCAATCAACCGGCAGGTGGCAGCTACTGTACATAAAACAAAGCAGTTAAATTCTAATGAAACAAATTTGTAATATAATGAGTTTTGGTCGATTCAGATTAAAAAATTCCTTTAGCCGGAAGATATTAAAAATTAGGTATAATTTAGATTTTTATTTTTGTTAGAGTGTACATGAAATGTAAAGTGTATTCATAAATTATGGAAAATACAAAAATATATTAGGAGTAACTTATAGTGACCACTTTATTTTAAGTAAACGTCTATAATATAAGAGTTACTTTGAGATAAATTAGTTTTGATTTAAGGGTCATTACGGATCTACCATCTCGGATGTAAGTTTAATTTCAAATAAATACAGTCGTATGAGTTCAATGTTGAAAATACATTTTATATTTTAGATATTCATATATTTATAAATAATATAATATACTATATTTTATATATATATATATATATATATATATATATATATATATATATATATATATATAGTATATATATATATAAAATATGTTGTCACGTTTGCTTCTAAAACACGCAAAACTTACTCATGTACTATTTTATGGACTTTTCTAGTATATGCCTAGCAATAACTGGATGATTATAATGACCGGCCTTAGAGAGCATGCATAGATGACTTTTTCTAGAGGTTGGTGCAGTGTTCACTTTAGGATGGTTTTTAAAGATGGATAACTTGCTTATCACCCCCCTTGATAAGCACCACTGTTAATTCAGAAGCCCGATTATTGAGTGTTGAATTCAAATGTCAGATCATAAGGCCTGCAACCAAAAATCTACCTGAATACCTTAATATTGTGACATAATTGCCAAAAGACTTGTATTATTTATTAAAGTTTATAAATTAGTTAGCAATTTCACTAAATTTAATAACAACGAATTGGTTCGTCACTTTATGTATATTATTTGTATCTCCGACTGTCCCAAAATTATACACTTTGGGTGCAAAAATTTGTTAAGAAACACTGTTAGTGTAAGGCTATAGGAAGGTATAATTTTACATGTTTTTCAATTAGATAATGGAAACATTAATTAATTTATTGAGTTTTCCATATAATAGAACTGTTTTCTTTCATCCCTAAAAATACCTCGCAATAAAAATGATTGATAAATTAACCTTTTTTGCGTAAAATAAGATCGTAAAAAGGTTTTATTAACTACCCCTCCCATTAACCCTTTCAATCCTCTTCTCTGTTGCTTTTATTACAGATTATAGTAACAAAGTATTGCACAGTCCTAGTTTTAACCACCGATACATTTTCTATTCCCGGCAATATTTCATGTACTCTTAGTTATAAGTCCATTCATGAATTCTATAAAGTGTAACTTCTATTAATCTGTTGTAATGTATTTAATAATTTGTAATTTTTGTTTGAACAATCACTTTGTAAAAATAATAATGCGATCTAATAGTGTTTTGAACCTTAAATTTAGTGTGAATTTATTAATTTTTAACAGTGGTTAGTTCATGACATTAAATTTAAATTTAACAATAATACAGACAGATTAAGGTGATAAGGTTGCATTCTGAAATAATGGTTGTTACATTGTAAGAATTTATACAGTTTTTATACTGTTGCCACGATCATTTTTCTGATTAGAAATGTGATATAAGATAATGCCGATATAAACACGATTAAATGATAATCCACAATGAAACACCGATCTCGAAAAACGAAATAACCAATAGAATTATAATTTAATTTCAACATAAGCTATAATCAGGTTAATTATCGGTGCTTGTCACTCCATAGTATTCAGCAGAAACTTAAGTGAATACATTTACATTGTTCGAACAGGTAACTATGATGGAAATAAGAAAATATAATAATTTTTTTTTTATAAATTGAGCACAATCATATGATAATTGGATATTTTACATAGTAAAATCCATCGCGTTAACCTAATTATAGTGAGATGGGTCAATATACAGAGTTTGTGATAGGATTTGATTTCAGCCGCACTCTATTTTTTTAGGGGACGTTTATTGTAAACCTATTAAGTTTTTTTTTACAGGGAAACATGTATTATTTTAATAAAATTTGGGTAGCAAAATCTTGGAACTTAATTTCTGCTTGCTAAACGGAGGATTGCAAGATATCCCAAGTTAAAGCAACACTTTTAAATTACAGTTGTCAATTCTTGGGTAATTGCAATAGAATTTTTGTGTTTCAACAAAATTAATTAAGGGGTGTCGGAAGAAGCCTATGTTTTCTAAGTTATTTTATGCATATTTAGAAACATTTTATTTTCTAAACTTATTATATCTAGTACCCTGTTATTTTTTAATTTTAAAGTAGACATATCCTTAATAATTTTAAGCAATTTTTTGGGGGATTTTTTTAAAGTTTGAGTCAAATTTTAAATGTTAATAAGCAATTCAAAAAAAATTCAATTTAAAATGTATAACGAAAGCTTTTAATAAAAATCCCTCTGATTAAAATGTAAACTAACAAAAGATGAGCAATATAAAAAATTAACCTGATATCTATTTATAGTTTTTTTTTAAATAAATGTACCTAAAATCAAAAAATACTAATTTTCGGAAAACGCATTTAATAGTTTTAAAACATATGATCAAATTACATAGCCTACCTTCAGTGTATTCCATCTCAATATTTTTGGGTCTTCCAACTCTTCAAATGTTTCAATCCAGTCTTTTCTTGGCTGTGGAAAGTTTCTTACGGCACTTTTTTTCTAGTTTTTATCCGCTTTCTCGTCTTGTTGTATTCTAAGTTCATCCAGAGACTTCATTACTTGAATACATTGGGCGTCTTGAAACATTCCTAGTTTCTCTATAATTTCAGCCATCATTATATTTCCTTTATTTAAAGTGGCCACAGCTTCACAAACACCCGAGTTGCAGAGTGATTTATCATCAATCAAAAAAGTGGTCTCTTTCGGTGTACGATACCAAATAATATTATTCAATTATTCATTGGGATTTTACCATTCTTTGTGCAGGCATCTTTTCAGTAGTTCCTGATCTTGATTTCAAATCTTGAAATACTGGCTTTATTTCTTCCATTACTGCTAACAGCATATATTTGTGTGTATTGTTTGCATGGTTGTAGTTTTTCTTTCGGAATAATGCATTTTCTTCTTATTTGCACCAACCTTCAACCTTTGTCCATGCGTGCTGAAGTGGAAAAATGGTATAACGTATCAAAGACAAAGTCGGATCCCAAAAGGGTGACCGTGCTCTACGAGCTTTCGCATCCCAAAAGGGTCAAAGACAAAGTCACATTTGGAAAAATGCGGTACTTTGTCAAGGTAACGTTTATTGTTTACTTTTTACCATCCACGTCCTGTCCTAAAGTATTACAAAGTTTAAATTTACATACCTTTAAAAACTTGCTTTAATGACGTGAAATAATAGCCAGTTATTTCATAAACGTTGTATCTAATTATTAGAGCTGAGTAATCAGAGTATTTAAAGCAATAAGAAAATGAAATCTTTCACCAAAATTCATACCCAACTCCCTTAACACATAAAGATTTCAGAGTTTCAAGTAAAAAACTTTGAAATAACTAGTTTAATTTAGGTATTCAATTTTAATCTGTGCTAACTGTAACAGGAATTAAAACACGAAGCTTGAAGAATTTTTCAATTAAATATTAATTTAATTTAATTTTGCTTAGAAGAGCGAACAACAATTCAGTTTATTTTGAATCAAATTTTTCAAAGGCTTTTATTTTTATTGTTTAGTTTAAGGTTATTAACAATAATTTGAGTCTAGAAGTATTTAATTTTAATTTAATTTATTGGAAAACCTTTATTGAGAAACCTTTTGGAAACACAAGAGGTTATGTAACCAATTGGTTGATTAAATCTAAATATTTTTAAACATTTAACTTTAAACTTAAAGTGAAATGTGGTTTTTAATAAAAAAAAGTTATAAATAGTTTAAATACAATTTCCTATATATTTTTTACCAATATTTAAAAGTATATTAAGTATATAATTTTAACAAGTGACAGACGTGCAGATAAACTAATAAACAAATTTAGTATTCAAAGAAGGTGTTGGTTGGTTTACTGCTTTACTTTGGTCAGTTTATAATTTAAGTAGATTTAAGAACTCGAACTATTTATTTAATAATAAAAATTGTCTGATTAGACATTTGGCGAGGTAAAACAAAATAACTTAATCTAGCCTATGTTAACCTACATATCTATAGTAGTATCCTCTCTAGCTTAACAGAATATTTACCAGTTTGAGCTATTTGAACATTGCTATAAAACCTACCTAATCAAAATTTGAGTGTATCGTGTCGCTATAAATCCTGATGAAAATGTCACCCGTATACATTATATTTTGTATGAATTTTCTTTTCTACACAGACAAGAATATGTACTTTGATTGTGGGTATTCAAACAGAGTTTGACTGAGCATAACTTGTGTGTCGATTCCTTTTCTGTCTGTCTATTTGTCGCAGAATATTTAGTTTAAGATCGAAATGAATTAGAGATTTGAAATATTGCATGCAACCTCAGTGAAGCCTGTTACGGGACATCTGGTGTGGTGTATTTTTAACTTGTAAGATACAGGAAAGGGAACCACATTTCTTTTCCCCTTCCAGATAAACCAGTTTACAGTTGGTTCATGTAGTTTTATAGTTAATACTTGGACTTTTAATTTTAAAACAGAAATGTATTTTGTTTTTATGGAAGTGTTTATTTGGAGGAGACATTTATAATATATAATTATATGTTTCATTTATTAATTGACGCCAGATTTGTTTTTCGTGCCCGTCAGGCTGTAATATGGTGTAGTCGATGTTACGTTCAAAAAATATTATTTTATGTACAATTCATAAACCTTCAAGATAAATTTTGTGAAAGCAAATAAAGATGATATTTCACAAATCAGTATTATTTTTTTGAAAATTTGAAAAATTTATAGGACAATAAAAATTAGATTAAAGTAAATAATTTTGAGATAATTTTTTTTTTTTTTTCAAGAAATTACATTTTTTTATTTAAAAACATTCATATTACCAAACTCCATTTACAAACTCATTTACTTACAGTACAATCTGTTTACACTTTTGTTTTGAGGCATTTTTATGTGGCTATACAATTTCTTACTTTAAATGCACTGTCGATGATGTTATACTTTCTAGTCTTTAAATTAAAGATATCTAAAGGGATTGTTAATTTAAAGTAAAAACGTTTTTCAACAGAAATCTATGAAATCACCTTAAAATACTAAAATGAATGTACGTTCTGTGCTGTATCTTTCGTGAAATTTTTGAAATTTTTTACCGGTACAGGAACTAAAAAAACTATTAGCGTAACTAGCGTTTCCATGGTTTATTCATTCTTTTAATTTGTACAGGCACAACCGATAGAATAGGGGCTTAAGAGCATGGTCGATCGAAGAAGTACGTAAGCATTCATATGCCTCGCTATTACCATTATTCCACGTACTGTATTGGCAGTTGAAACTAATTATGCAGTGTTACATTATTGTAATATATTGTTCTGCATCCGTCTCTTCCACTTCACCAACAACAATATGAGTAACGCTAAACAAATCGATATACTGCAAACAGTAATACAGCAGAACATGCTATTGCTATTTTGAATATTTTAATTTATATTATATACATAAATATTGTTACATAATACAATAAATATTATTACTTTATATAGATATTTATGACACTACTTAATTTTACATTTAAAGACAGGAGCATTTTATATTTGAAAAAATTTTAGATTGCTTGTACAACAAAAAATTAGCGGGGTCAAGGAATCACTTTAGTATATTAAGTTTGATTTGTTTGGATTATTTTTAGATATTAATTCTTTAAATTTTCATTTATTTACTAAAAAGCAATTGAAAAATAAAATGTTGCATCGAAATACACATTTTAAAAGAAAAGGAGAGTTCCAATCATCTTTTAAGCTTTATTTCTGTGCCCTTTATCAAACAGAATAAAGGAAAGAACTGTATGCAATTAAAAAGTCGATTGTGCTGATAAAAAGTGCTATGGTCAGAGACAGGATTGCAACCTGCGCTACCTCTATGTCTATTTTAGAACCAAAGTTCGACGACTTAGGGCACTCCATTTACATGTTAAATATTTTATTATCTCTGGTACCTATTACATTTTTAGACTGTATGTGTACGTGAAATGAATGAATCTTAGAATAGTAAAACTGCAGACCTTTTATCTGTATTTATTGACGTTTGCAAATGCAATATAAAATTTAAAAAAATAAAAATATGATTGATTGATTGACCATATTGTACGTTCTAAAAAAAAGTGTACCATGCATCACAGATATTAAAAAAATGTTAAAAATAATAGATTTTGCTGTTTTAATACGTTTTACCGAAAAATGGCACTCCAGAGCGAAGGCTAAAATATTAGAAGAATGTAACTGTGTGAACGATGTCATTACATTGATGTAGTGAGAACCTGAAAACCTCAGTCATGACATCTACCGCCTAAGCCCTTGGAAACCTTGAAACTGGAAACAAGCTTGACAATTAATATACGATGCAGGAACAGAATATTGAGTCCGGAACAACTAAAACACGAGCTAGCTATGCAGACTAGGATCCATTCATTATCATGGTTTCAAGTCTTTTCGTAGCAAAGATACATCAATCGCGTCAGTTACAGCTGTAAGATGTGATTACAGAGACAGAGTATAGTTTGACCATTGATTAAGGGCCCAGCAACAGAAAGCTGGGTCCCACGACAGCTACAACACGAGCTGGATAAGGCTGAAAGCACATTAGAGGAGCAACAACAAGTGCCACCCTCCCCACCACCCCCCGCCTTGCGGGTGCCGTGTGTGGAGTGCACTTGTTTCGGAAACAAGTGAATAAATGAATAAATGAATTTATTTCCCATAAGTACAAGACAGTAATACAGTATTGGAAAAAAAAGCGAGAAATTAATCCGGCCACTTTTAATCCAGTAGCGTGACCAGTTGAAACTATATACAATACATTAACATAGTAAATTATAGTCTAAGCATTTAGAATATTTATAAAAGAAAATCGCCAACTGTAACATCTGTGAGTTCAACTACAATAATTTTGAAAGAAGAAAATAATATTAGTGGATGTATAAGTAATATGATGTAAGTTAAGCAAACAGATGGAATCAATTGTAATGAATATGAAAATAGTTATCCTATATATTAGTTAAGTAGGTAATAAATATGCCTAATAAATGGGTTAAAGTTATATCTTATATTAGAAAACTACCAGCAAAGAAAATAACAATTATTTATACTACTTAATTATACTAAGACATAATTAAGATATTCCACATCTTGTTTTGTGAAAAAAGCCAAGTGACTGTTTCTTTGCAAAAGTGTTTGAAATTATTAATAATTTTGATTTGAAGTGGCAACTGATTGAAATATTTAGGACCTAGATATTGAAAGGAGTGACGAAAAATAACTTTGTTGACTTTGGGGTAATTTTAAAAACAGTTATTTACAAGACTTCTTGTATTGTGAAAATGGTTTTGTCGTTGTGTTTTCTCTATTCCCACTTCTGATATAAAAAACAATCTCAGAACTTTAAAAACGAAAAGATGCTGAAAGGGTAAAATTTTTAATTGTTTGAAATAATGGAAAAGAAGTTGTTCTTTTGGTTTTTTTTAAGAATTATACGTAAAAAGTAATTTTGAGTGGTTCTTAACTTATCTATTAATGTTTTTATGTTTCCTCCCCAGCATGGTAAAGCGTATTGCAGTCTTGAGTTGATGAGGGCAAAATATAGTGATCTCAAGAGTGTCAAGTTACAAAAATTTCTCAAAAAATAAAATTTTCTAATTTGTGATCTTAGTTTTGCGTGTAAATCTAATATATGAGGTTCAAAAGTCAATTTTTCATCGAGCAAAATTCCTCAAATATTTAATGGTTTTTTACTTTTTCTAAGGGCTGGCAGGTACATAATTGGAAATTACAGGATGTGGAGTGAAATAATCAAGGGGGAGGGTAGATCAAAACCAAAAAAATCAAAAGTTATAAACTTGGTCTTATTTACATTAACCTGCATTTTATTTGCAGAACACCATTTTCTGAGTACTAAAAGATCATTGTTGATTAAAATGTCTAGTGAATTAAGGTTTTTTGTGAGTATAAAAAAGTGCAATATCGTCTGCAAAAGCGATAATATTTCCATTAAAATTGAGGTTCAACAAATCATCAATAAAAATAAGAAAAAGGGTGGCTGAGGTCCATAGAACCTTGAGGGACACCCGTTTGGACAATTTTTGAATCACTAAAAGTGTTTGTTAATTTTTACTTGTTGTCTCCTTTCTTTGATAAAACTATTAAACCAGTCTAGAGCAACACCTCTAATTCCTGCTAGCTCTAATTTTGTTAGAAAGAATTTCATGATTCACCATATCAAATGCTTTTTTAAAATCAATAAAGAGGCCAACTGTTTTAAGTTGCGAGTTTAAAACCGGTGAAAATATAATCTGTTACTTTAATTAATGGCACTTTCCGTAGATCTCCCTTTAATAAAACCAAATTGTTTAACTGCTTAAAAAGTTCGTTCTCATTAAAAAGTTATTTAATCTTATCATCATTATTTTTTCAAATAATTTAGAAAAAACAGAAAGCAGGCTTATCGGTCTTAGGTTGTCTAATTTATATGAATTGGGCTTTTTCAAAAGGGGCACAACTAAACTTAATTTTAAGATTGTCTGGAAAAATACCATTACTGAAACTAATATTGATTATATACTCTAATATCGGGGCAATTTCATCAATAACATGTTTTAATAAATTTACGCTAAAATTATCATAACCTGTAGATCTTTTATTTTTTAAATTAAGAGCAACTGTTTTTGATCTCATCTACTGAGTAGGAGCTATGAAGAAGGGAATTTTAGGTAAACATGGGTGGGGACGGAGAATTTCGGCAGTGAGTGTACTTGACAGACCAGACTGTATCGAGATAAGATGGTTGTTGATTTCTTGTGCGATAGCGCGTGGTTCTGTTATCACAGTCCCATTATCCAATTCAATACGCTCAATACAATTATTAGCTTTGCTGCAACCAGTTAAATTATTAATAATCTTCCATTGTTTGTGAAACATCCCCTTTACAGTTTTCTAACTTTTTCGAATAAAACTCGTTTTTTTGTAAAATCGATTTCAGATTTTAAGTTGTCAGAAAAATTGTTGAAATAGTTCATAAATGTTGAGTCATAAGGTCTCCTTCTTGAAATTTTATATAACTTTTTTTCTTTTATCTATTTTTTTTTCAAAATCTTTGAAGTTATCCAAGGGCTCAATAAACTTAGCTTTTCTTATTTTACTGTCAGTTAAATCTGTCTTACTACTACTATCTACATATCGTTTTAATATTTCTTGAAATTTATTAAAACACAAGTTAACATCTTACTCAGAAAGAACCTCACACCAATTGACATTTCTTAACTTATCCTTAACTACACTAAAATCGACTACAAACTTACGACATAAAACTATCTGTTGACTTTTTATTATTTGATGAGTCATTAAACTTTAGTCCCAAGACACAGTGATCAGTAATACCTACATCGAACACACACCACTAGAAAAGAGATTTTTATATCTATGTCGAACAAAAATATGATCAATAAGTGTTTTGGAATTAACTGTTATTCTTGTAGGTGTATTCACCAAGGATGTAAATCCATATTATTAATATACTATTGTAACCATTTGTTATAGTGCTAGTTTCCAGAATATTAATATTTATATCTCCGACGTATATTACGTTATTTGTAACTCCTGAAAGAAGCTGTGCTAGTTCAGTATTAGAAAACGATTTCAGTTGTATTATGCAATCTATATAAACATATCAGCTTTAAAATAAGATTTATTTAATTTTAATATTTAACAAAAGAGAATCAGCTGATAACATATTGAAAGGAGGGCTTATCTGAGTACATTCTATTGAATTATCATAAAAACATAAAAAACCACCTGCTCTATAATTATCATTGCAATTTGTAAAAAGTTTATAGCCTGGTATATTATATAAACTAGCCTCATCACTATCAATCCAAATTTCGCTAAGAACAATAAACCTGAATCCCACATTTTATTCTATCTGTTTCTGCAATTAAAGTGTTTAAAATTTTTCCTCATACTCCTTATATTTGCATATAGAAAAATTGTAATTATTCCTGTCATTTTTCCAGGTAAAAGAAATCTTGTAACTCGGAGTACGAGTTTTTTTTGTAAACATGTTATGGCTCATTTAGGCTATGTGTCTTCTTCTTCATAGCAAATGTAATAAATAGATTTAAATAGATAAAATAAATATAATAAATATATAAGAATAAATAGACCTATAAACTAAATAACAGACAAATAAACTATAACAAATAACAAATTTGGAATAGATCAACAAGATAAATATACTATAGTGAATAACAAAATCATATAGACTTCAATAAATAAATAAATAACAGTTAAACAGAATAACATAATACAAAATACGGTTTAAGAAACAGCCCAAACAAGCTAAAACATATAAATACAAAAATACAATTGATATAATAACAGTAGCAGCAATGCAACTTTAAACATATCTTTTTTGTAACCAATATAGCTAGGAGTGTATACAAAGGCATAATAACAATCACTTACTTGTTACTTCAGCTTGTTGAGTTCCTCATCGTTTTCAATCCTAATAACCGTTCCCCTTCACACTTCCGCACAAAGAACTTGCCATCTTTACACCAAGCGAACTTGTAAACCACTTTCTTTGCACTTATTCTTCAATTTTTTGACAGAAACATTTTGTTTTCCGGTGGTCAAGTGTTCACTGACGTAGATTTTCTGGGCGGGAAGGCGGCATTGATCTGCTCCGGCTGTCATCGTCTTCTTATCCTTGAACTTGTTGATGAGCAAAGTGTTCTCTGACGGTCCTTCTTGAGAACTGGACGATGAGTGGCGGAACTCGATCCTTATTGAAAGATGGTACTCGGTGTGCTGTGTTGATATGTCGGTCTCCCTGGATCTCAACTCCCTAGGGCAACTCCAACATCTCTCAGCAGCGCCGCTCACATTTCTCTTTTGGTGTCTCTGGGATCCCGTTAATTTCAAGATTATTCTTCCTAGAATATTGTTCAAGTGAGCGAACTCTGCCCTTCAGAGAGTCCACCTCAGCTGTAAGGGCCGAATTTAAATTACGAAGGTTATTTCATTTTCTTTCTTAACTAATGCTAACTCTCACTCTTTATTTCCTTCATTAGATTAGTTGACTCATCCATCTTATCAGAGACAAACTGCATAGACCCCGAGAGCTCATTTAACTCCACCCTCACAGACTTAAGCTCGACAAAACATTTGTTGCTTGAAATCTTCAAGTGCTTTAAGCAGTTCTTTAGTAGATTCATTGCTTACCTGCGAAGGAGTAGCGCCTGATGAGGCCCGGCAATCCCTACACCTCCAATCTCTAAAAGATCGAGTTTTGGCTCCATCAACGTCCCCTCTGAATACATCGAGCATGAGGAGTACTTGTTACAGCTTCCAGCACACTTAATTCCTTGTTCACCTCCCTCACTATCAAACGATCCCATCACAGACGGCACAGTTATGCGACATCGTTAGTTTTAAAGTGTATTCGTTTTAAAGTATCAGAACTCTTAAATAAAATGAAGGTTTTATATTATTGGCGCGACGCGACAGGCAATAGCGTGCACTCGACGTGAGCGATGTAGATAAGCTGTTATCAGCTCGGCGGACTGAGCTAGACTCATTGTGAAGTGTCGCGAATCATTTTATTTCTACAATTTTGTCGGACACCTCTTTGTCCATGCATTCAAATTTTACGCAGGAAAAAGAGGGCTCGCTTATGTCGAAGCGTCTCGCGACGTCGCGATTCAGTTGAATCAATATCGTACGCTTATTTCAAATTCTATGTCTTGCGATAAACTTCCAAATCAAAATTTCCGCAAATGCACATACAACAGCAAATCTAACGTAACCTAAATTTAGTCACATGCATCGTGCGTGTTGTGTCACGTGTTCCTTTCAAAATTTAATGAGCAGAAATTATTGACGAATTTGTTAACTTGTCTGGAAAAAGCTGAGATAACATGAGCTAATTACCCTCTTCTCGTTCATGGGGTAGATACGAATTTTCTTTTCGGAGACATATTCAACATTTAGACAAACCCCATAAGCACTTTTTAATGAGTTATTCTTTTTCACATACAATTATCCGATCCGATAAGGTTTTAACAGGTAACTAGTAATTTTTTATTGCTAGAGCCAAAATGTATCTCTGCCGCAAGATATCAAACACTGGAGGAGCAAAGTATCCAAATGTATCCAACCAAATGATTAACGACACTTTTTTCAGAAGTTTGCTCTTCCGAGATGCGTTCTCTATTGCAATTAATCCTGACTAGCAGTTCTTTGCTTGCAACCTCAGCGTAAATTGTTAAAATACACATGTTGTTGCATCCTTTTACATCGCTTCCCACACAGACCCGCAACCCGTCACAGACCACAAAATTATTTCAAGATGATCATGTTGTGTAATTACAATTACGTGTGTAAATATTGACTTAAATAAATTAAGCTGTAAATTAAATAAATGTTTATGAAGAATCTTGAAACATTAGAAAGACGTTTTTTATCACTGGTAAATAAAAACACATTTTTGCCAATATTTATGTCTTTATTGTAAGGGCTTTCTGAATCAATGATTCCATCATCAGGCACTTCACAAATGAATAACTATTTACTTGTTTCTAAATCATAGATATTCAAAATTCAATTCTACTCTCATTTTAATTTATAAGAAAATTAAAATGTAATTATGTTTAAACATTTTATATTGGCTAATTACATTTCCAAATCCTTTACAATATTTTATTTATCTGTTGTGTCAAAATGTAAATATTTATTCAGTTGTGAAGTGCCTGATGATGGAATCATTGATTCCGAAAGGCCTTGCATAGAAAAATAAATATTGGAAAATTTTTATATATTTACAGTGATAAATAAATGTTAATATACAGTAGTGATAAATGACGATTCTCAACTGACACTTCCTATTGTCACTTTAATCTGTTCCCTAATACAGTAATAAATAGCCAGCATTCAAGAGGCAAGTAACTAACACGGCAGAGTAATGATGCATAAGTCACGGCGCGGCGCGGCTTAGAGAAACAACGGAATGTACAGTATTGTATATGTACATTTGTATTGTTTATGTTGATGGATGTTGGTTGTATTTTGATTTACTGATCCCAAGAGTAATGCTCGGTACTGTTCATGTTCTCATCTCTTACAACAGCAGGAGCATTAGTTCACTTGGGTACAGATCTGTCATCTCGAGCAACCTCACGCGAGTTGCTCATTACGCTCAAATACTCGTATTAACTAGACTATGATTAGAGCATTACGTGATGTCTGCCGAAATAATTAGTTCATACAGAAACTGAACAATCCCAACGTGTGGTCTTGGCACACGTCTACCAGTCTATATTCCACCTCTGATACCCGAGCAGCTTACCTTATTTGGTATTGGACATTAGGCTACACATATCACCGTATTTCACGTCACAAGATATACAGAGGTGTATAATTAACAATTAAAGTATACGTGAACCATTATACAATTTTAAAAACGCATGTTCAGCATAAATCTCACTAAAAATGTGTTTTAGGACCATGCATTTCGTTATTTTCCTAACACGTTGAGTTAGAAGAATCATTTTAAAACATACTCGTAATTCAGTCAAACGGTGAATGAGAGTGTTTTTAATGCTTGCCACTGTGAGATGACGATGAAGATTAGGAACTTTGTAAACGTAATACAGTAATTAAGTACATTAAAAGTTTAAAATGACAAACATGTAGGGTTAATTTAGTTCAAACTACTTTATGGAAACAAAGACAATAGGTAAAAAGTAAGACATGAATACGTTTCTCACTCCAACAGAAGAGAGAAACGTTTAGCGACTAAACGAAGGAAAGAGAAAAAAAGAAAATTAAGGCTTCAGGTGACGTCTGAGACACTCCTGTCGACTAGCCGAAAATGTTAGCACTGCTCCCTAGCTTGCTGGTGTCAATGAGAAGACAAGGAATACATCCGTATTGATCATAAAAAGTGGACTTGAATTGTTTAGCAAAGAGACTCCTCGATCGAGTTCCTCTTGGCACTTTAAAATCAATGGAGTCAAGAATCTCCGGGCAATCAATAAACCCGTTTAGCAATTTGAAGAGGAACATCTGGTCAAGAATTAATCATCTGATTATATCTTATTCGTTTTATACTTTTGTTTTCTTTGTAGTTTTTAGAATTGGTAACCAAAGCGACCTAATCTCGACTGATGGTTGACTGAATAGTTGGTCTGCCAATTTAATATATGTTGCCTCTATTAATTTCCTATTGAAGAAATGTGGTTCCCGATGTATTGTGTTGGCTTCATTCCAATTCATAGATGGTCTTATTTATTTATTTGTTCATTTATTTATTCAACGGTCAACACCTTTAAACAATAGTAATTACAATAAATTATATGGCGAATATGTGCAATAGAATGACAAAAATGTAACAAGCGATTGTAACATGCAATGATAGTATAAATAGATATAAATCGTTTATAGTATAAATAACATGCAAAGATAAACAAAATTACAAACAAACCTTCAAACAAACTCAAGCTAATAATAATAAATTAAGTGGAAATCCACGCTAAACATAAGGCCATGCAAATATTTACGACAATATTGGAATAGATATAACTATTGGCATTCACATAAAAGGAAAAGATCAAACAGGATTTTTAATGAGTGATTAGAACAGCAACAATTACAAACCATTAAATATCAGAACCCCCTCACCACAATCCACATTCCAAGCTGACAGAATCAACAACAACAACAAAATAAAACCAACAATGGTGTGCAATTTTTTACTTTTCTGTGAGACCCCTTTCTCGTGCTTTCTTTGAGCTCCTTTATCCTTCTAATTTTCTCCAATAATCCCGGCACATAAGGGATTGACATAATCTGACTCAGGAATTATTCTTCTGGTTCGTTTGCACTTATTTATTACTAATTGAGGGAATCCATTGCTTCTAGGTTCCGATTCAATTTTCTTAAATTCCCCTTTTAATCCATCTTTATCTGAGCATAAGCTCTTTGCTCTATCAAATAACGAGTAGACTACTCCTCTTTTTTGATGGTTGATTGATAATTTAAATATTTTCCTGTGTGTGTTTTTTTTTCGAAAAACAGTTGTCTTAAGGACATCCCTATCTCTTAATACACACACGTCCTAAAAGGGAAGCTTGTTTTGGACTTCCACTTCCATTGTGAGGCGGATGGAAGGAGAAATACTATTAATGTGATTCAAAAACTTATTTAATTCAGTATCTCCATGAGGAAAAATAACTAAGGTATCATCCTCATACCTCCATCAAATCTTCGGTTTGAACTGAGCTGAAGCCAAAGCTTTTCGCTCAGATTCCGGAAAACCCATTGCTATCCACTCATTTTACCGTCAAGATGACGATATTTATTACTAATTGAGGGTATCCATTCCTTTTGAGATCCGATTCAACTTTCTTAAATTCCTCTTTTAATCCATCTTTATCTAAGCACAAGCTCTTTGCTCTATCAAACAACGAGTAGGCTACTCCTTCTTTGACAGATTTTTTATGGTAGGATTGATAATTTAAATATTTTCCTGTGTCTGTTTTCTTTCAAAAAACAGCTTTTCGCTCAAATTCCTCCATAAAGATATTGGCGAAAATAGGAGACTGTGGAGAACCCATTGCCATCCCTTCATCTTGATGGTAAATTAGACCCTCTAACTCAAAATAATTGCATTGAGTGCATAATTCTAACACTTCCATAATTACTGACACGGAAAGTTTAGTTCTATCCTTTAATGTTTTGGTCTCCTTTGAGACGTGATTCAATAATTCCGAGAGTTTCTGGAACTGGTACATTTGTAAATAGACTTTCAACGTCAAAACTTATTAGTTTGTCAGTTTCGGTCAACTACACAGATTTTGACTTCTCTAGAAAATCCCTGGAATTTTTGGTTAAAGAGTCAGTTTTCCTACCAATGGCATTAAGATGTCCAAGAGGACTTAAGACAATTCCCTGCAAGGTGAATCACGAGAAATAATGATGGGCCGGAGAGGGATGGTAAGTTTGTGGATTTTGGAAGGCCAAACATATGGATTTTGGAATGGTGAGGAGTTAATTTAGATCTAAATTTATCTGAAAAAAAATGCTTTGTGTTTTCTTAAGGTGTTTGCTACTTTGCGTTCAAATGAATCAGTCGGGTCTTTATTTAAAACTGTATATTTGCCAGCATTTAAAGTTTCCGCAGTCTTTTATTTATACGCTACTTGGTCAAGTACAAACAGCAGTAAACAATACTCAACGCTTATTATCATTAGTGTTGTGTATAGTTTTTTATTAAGTGCATGTTTTAGAGTTAGTGAAGTTGATTTGTTTATTTTAACCTAATTTTGTAATTATGTATTTGGTAAGTTATTTATCTGAAGAAGAGATCAGATTGCAGATCTAGAAACGTAGTGTTACTGATTTTTTGTTTCACTGAACGGTGGAAAATGTTCCGGAAAATTCCTGTTTCCTTCACAAGCTTTCCATCGTCAGAAATAAACTTCAAACAAAGGACTGTCGAATCCTGTCATCTTCAAAATCAGCTGTTTTCCAGATTATTAGCTATTAGTTCTCTCTTATAGCTCAAATCGCTTCATCAAAACATGTATGCTAATTCATCCCATTATCAATAAATAATTTACATCTTTGATTAGACTCATTCTTCGTAAGTATATATTAATTATATAATTTTATTACAACTAGAGATGGTATTTAAAAGTTGTACCAGACTGATTGTAATGAAATATTTTCAAGGAGAAATAACACTAGGCGTACATTTGATGAATTTATGTACAATTATTATTCAATGGCGACCTTTGAGTAAATAAATTCCAAAATAATGTTATTTCTATACAACAAACATAATAGATATAACAGATTATATTTTATGTAAACAAACTTATTACGTTACATGAAAGGAACACTCAATGTTACCCTATTAATTAGCGTAGAGACTCGATCTTGTACACAATGACTGTGTTTGTTCGAACGGAAAACTCTCAGACGAGTTAAGTTATTTGGAACTGTTAACTTTATTGCAAATGTTCGATAACTAACCTTATTGATTATTGAATATACAACTCAAAATATATACATATACCAGAAATAAACGGTTATATATAACTGTACAACTGTATAATAGCCTACAAGTACAGGAGACGCAAAATATTGAGAAATTGTTGAAGGAAATATGTGGTTTTGGTTTTAGTAATTTGATTCTCAAACAAAACTGAATAATATAGATTATTTTAAGAAGGTTGCAGTAACCAAATGCGATAGCAACCAAATTACTGTTTTCATTAATTTTCTTAGAAAGGAAGTGTAAGGGACATTATACGGGAGTTAAAAGGGTGTGTTTCGAGAACTCTTTTTTAACTATAGGAACTAAATTTGTGAAATGAAAAAGTTTTAACTAACATTTCTTTAAAACGTATTAAGAATAAAAACAATAATTTGATAACTGAGAAACAAGGAAAAAATCTATTTTATTATTTAACGCTAACATCGTTTTGTGTATTCTATAATCTGTAGATAGATATGTAGAAAGGCTTATGGGAGAGTAAAGTTAGTTTTCACATCCCAAAAGGAGCAACGTAATGCGGAAATTAACATGTGTAGATTGTTGTAAAACTGCGCGCCCTTCTGCTTTGACTGTGACAAAAGGAACCAGGTTGTGTTAACCCCACTTTGTTGTTACTAATTATAATACATTCTTGTTTACAGACCCTTAGAGTAAAATTTTGAGGCAATGGGGTGGTTCTTTATGAATAGTCTGCGTATCTCAAACTGACAAAACGTATTTTTGTCTCATTGATTGCCTATTAGCCCTTAAGATGAATAACTCATGAATTACTTATTCGCTGTTGAGAGTGAACGGATACATACAATAAGCAACCGGCAATTTAAGCTTATGTCGATTTTTATAATCATCTATATTGGAGTTGTTTAATCCCTAGATACAAAAATGATCTGTTAGAGTGTTTCTATCGGCAACAATAGTGATTAAAGTTTGCGGGTGTTTGCGTAATATAGAGTAATGAGCTATTTATATCTACAATAATATCCCGTTAGATGATAATAATTTATAGATATAACAGATGATATTTGCTGTAAACAAACCTATTACGTTACATGAAAGGAACACTCAGTGTCTCCCTATTAATTAGCGTAGAGACTCGATCTTGTATACAATGACTGTGTTTGTTCGAACGGAAACTCTCAGAGGAGTTAAGTTATTTGGGACTGTTAACTTTATTGCAAATGTTCGTTAACATAACCTCATTGATTATTGAATATAAAAATAATAATATATACACAGGAAATAAACAGATTATTGTATAATAGCCTACAAGTACAGGAGACGCAAAATATTGAGCAATTGTTAAAGGAGATGTGTGGTTTTGGAATTACTAATTATATTCTTAAACGCAAATTGAATAACACAGATTATTCAAGCACGTTTCAGTATTTCCTTATTTATATATTGCATGTAGATTATTCCAAACATATATTGATATTACTAATGCGTTTTGTTTTTTGATCATGGAAATTCCTTAATTTCCATATAGAGGATCCCTGTCCATACGGTCTAAAAATTATTCTCACCTATCCGTGCACAATATATATATATATTCAATAAAATATTGAATCACAAAAAGTACTTGCTCCGCCGGGAGTCGAACCCGGATCTCTCACTTGCCGGGTGAATGTGCTACCATTACACAACAGAGCGCTTACTTTTTCCGATTCAATTATTTTGTATTTGGCCGTATCTGTCACATATGTGTTTAAATAAGCAAACTAACATATGATCGGAAGACCAAACACCTGTTCAAACGACTTTTATTTTCGTTAAATTGTATAAATGGCAATAGTCTTATTTAAATTCAATAAATATTGAATCACAAAAAGTACTTGCTCCGCCGGGAGTCGAACCCGGATCTCTCACTTGCCGGGTGAATGTGCTACCATTACACAACAGAGCGCTTACTTTTTCCGATTCAATTATTTTGTATTTGGCCGTATCTGTCACATATGTGTTTAAATAAGCAAACTAACATATGATCGGAAGACCAAACACCTGTCAAACGACTTTTATTTTCGTTAAATTGTATAAATGGCAATAGTCTTATTTAAATTCAATAAATATTGAATCACAAAAAGTACTTGCTCCGCCGGGAGTCGAACCCGGATCTCTCACTTGCCGGGTGAATGCTACCATTACACAACAGTATATATATATATTTGCACGAAATGATTATATATTGTGTGAGTAATTCTCGACGTGTTAGCACCAAATTACTGTTCTAATGAATTTTCTTTGAAAGGATGTGACAGAGAAGTAGAAGGGAAATTATACGGAAGGAGTTTCAGGGTTACACCTGAAGCTCCTTTTTAAACTATAGGAACTAAAGTTGTGAAATAAAAAAATTTTTAAATGACATTTCTTAAAAGCATTTTAAGAATAAATACAATAATTTGATCATTGAGAATCCTGTAACAAAAAGACAATCTTATTTTTTAACGTTAATGTCGTTTTGTGAATTGTAAAATCTGTAGGACAAAATAGTAGACGACCTCATACGTAGAAAGCCTTAAAGGAGAGAAATTTTAGTTTACTCGTCTCAAAAAAGAGCAATGTAATGCGGAAATTAACATGTTTTAGACTGTTGTAAAACTGCGCGTCCTTCTGCTTTGACTGTGAAAAAGGAACCAGGTTGTGTTAACCCCACTTTGTTGTTACTAATTATAATACATTCTTGTTACACAGACCCTTAGAGTAAAATTATGAGGCAAAAGGGTGGTTCTTTATTAATAGTCTCCATGCCTCAAACTGATAAAACGTATTGTTGCCGATTGATCGCCTACTAGCCCCTTAAGATGAATGACTCATTCGCCGTTAGAGAAAAAACGGATATATACAATAAGCAACAAGCAATTTAAGCTAATGCCGCTTTTTATAATCAGCTACATATGAGTTTTTATTCCTGGATACAAACCTGATCTGTAAGAGTGTTTCTGTCAGCAACAATAACGATTGAGAATCTTAATAAACCGGGTGTTTGCGTAATTTAGAGTAATTAAACCTTTTTATCCCTACAATAATATACCTCTGTAAACAGGTGCTGGATTTTAATTATAAAGTGTGTGGACAAAGTATTTATTTGTTTTCCAGGCAGAGTAAATTCAATAAGAGCATTTAATTATCCGTTTGAATTTTAGGAATAAAGAACACTGCTAAAACACTGTTGCCATTAATTTCATCTAGATTCTTACACCACTTTCAGGCTGCGTCCAAATTCCCTTTAGAGGAAAAAATATAAGATACAATGTAGGTTGATTGTTTCACCACCCCTCCTTAGATAATATACAAAATTTACGTTCAAGTTTCCTTAGAACATAAAATTGTAGTCCATAATCTTGAGGCTTCAACGTAAAATTGAAGAATTAAGGCATACCCTCCTATTGTCACTCCCGAATCAACTTTTCTTGTCTATTTTATTTGGTTAATTTGCTCTTCTACCATATTTGAACTGACCTAACTACACATCAGACATTGAATTACATAACCAAACATAGGATTATGGCTTAATAATTGCATCAGTAATAAACTCCACTTTCATACTACCATCACTACCAATCTAAATTTCAAAAAAGTTTAACTGTGTAAAAATAATATAACAAAATGTAGTATTCATTCAAAATTTGAAAGCTTTATACTCAATACAACACCACAAATATTAATGAAATTTTAAAATTCAGCTGTGCCTTTCTCTATAATTAAAAAAGCACTAAAAACTGTCAATTTAAAAGAAACTTCTTAACTTTAAACGCCACATTTATGGGTCTTGTATTTAGTGTCTTTAGTTGCGAACTGCACACAAGATAGTGTGGTGCCAATCGAGATGAAGAAGTGGGTTTGTAAACTATTGCCTAAATGCCTCATCTATCATCAGAGATGCAATATGCCTAGATAAAATTTTGAATTCAAATGTATTGTAACTGAAAGATAACCAAATGTTTGAAAAATTCATAAAGCAAAATACCTAAAATGAAATTTTAACTTAAATGTTTTTTAATTTCAATTTTTAGACTTTAAAATCGAAGGTAAGAAAGAAAGAACATGTGAGTTATAGAGTATCAATGTTTAAAATTTTAGTTTAATTTTGTTTGTAATTATGTTTGTTGCCTACGATTCTTTTCACTCTGCACAGTGTTGGAGAGAAATCAAATTTAAAAATATATATTTTAAAACGAAAATAAAGCTTTCTTAAGTAGCTTGATTCATTATAGCGAAGTTAAGAGAATTCGTATTAGTATGATTTTTAAATATAAAATGTTATTATGAGTAAAAGTATTATAAATAAAACATTATTAGATCACAATAGATCTAGGATACAGACATTTACCTAAATACTACTTTAAGTCTAAGTGCGCGCTCTCTCTCTCTCTCTCTCTCTCTCTATATATATATATATATATATATATATATATATATATATATATATATTATATATATATATAGATATATATAAAACGCTATTTGACTAGAATTCCCACTGACCAATAAATTATAAATGCTAGTGTTCAGAATATTTTGATGTAATAGTTAGATTCGAGACTTTGTTTCACAGAAGAATCGTATCGTATTTGTGGCAAGATACATTTCAACATATTTTAAAAAATATTACAAGATTTATTTTAACACTAATAAGTTAAAAAATTCAGGTTACAAAAAGTGTTATTATTTTTTTAATATTCAAACTCAGTTCTTATAAATTCAAGCAACTGTCTCTTCCGTAATGTCAGTCAGCAGGTTAATAATTAAGATTAAACTGTGATGAAAACTCACCACGACATTAGCTTTGTTTACCCTTAACTCGTCTCTGCTGTATAAGCAGTTTTGATATACTGATCCTTGTCTGTATCACTGGTCAACAAAGGAAAGGTCAGCATAATCATGTTTCATTTAAATTTCTCATAATCAAGCGAACTCTCATGACGTAATACTGCAAATCCTTTTTGTAAATTAGTTCATTGCAGATCCTGACATCCCTTAAAAGCGCAAAGTTTTGTGATTTAACTAAAATATTGTGAAAGAATTACTCTTTGTTGCGAATGCCCTCATTAGTTCAAGAGTTATTAGATCTCAATTAAAGCAGTAACAAGGAATGAATTCTGCTAGAACAAATTACTATGTCACAATAATATAAACAACATAAGATTATTTTTTAGTAAAGAAGAAGAATACATCTTAATGATTATTAGTTTTATAACATGTAGATCTAGCTTTTCACAACTGTGTGGGTGGTTTCTTAACATATAAATTACCCTCTAGAACTGTGAGAGGTGCCAATGAATTTGCTACATGTGAAAACTTCCAGCATCTGCGCCTTTTAGTTTTCGGATTCTGGGACCTTTTAGCATTTTAGCAGCATTTTTATTTTTGAACCTGCTATTTATATTACTATTTCGATCTGAAGAAGCCACTATCATGTGCAAGCTCTTGGTTAATGGCAGCTACCATCGTCTAGAAGTTCTTAGTCAGTGGGAGTTCTCGGCCTGTGGCAGTTCACGGCTCGTGGAAAATTCCAATATTTTAAACTTTCCTTTTAAACTTACCTTACCTTACCTTTTTCAGCCCTCTGAAAAATTACGTGCATAATAGAAGCTCTACCTGTAGCAGTTCCTTTCCTGTGAAAGCCCCTTTAGAAGGTTTTAAAGCCTGTAATAACATACGGTATGTAGAAACTTAATTTATGGGAAAGCCTTTCAGCTTCGCACAGTTTCTAAACTCTGAGGGGCCTTACCATTTTGTATACAGGGGTGCTGAAAAGTCCCGGGACGGTCTAATAACTTTTGAACTAATTACAATATAAGAACCAAAATTTACATCAAGCTTTTGCTCATATAAAACTATTATTTATGTATTTCACCATGATATCCTGCTTATGGCGGACGTCCCGCTAGGGATTAATGAAAATTCTTAAATAGAAGCATAGGTCGAAGTCGTACATCAAATTAAAGCTCTTTTAATTAGAAACATTTTGGCGAAAAATCTGACGTAAAACAGTTGGCGCATTACAAAATGGCGGACACTCAAAGATTATAAAATACAGAATTTTTCAAATGCAAACATTCTGGTTGTTAGAGAAAACTGAGATACTTTTCTGAAATTTAAAGAGTTAAATGAAAAACAGCGCATAAAAATAATTCTCTGTTTGTAAAATATATCCAACATTTTTCTTTACGGTGACTGGGAGATACTTTTATATACTTACTGTTATTTCTGTATGATTATAAATGTATTCATTACATTCTAAGAGTGTAGATCCGATTAAAACAAGGCCCACAAAACCCACAGACTTGTGTTAAGCAATCTTCGTGTTTGCAATCTTCATAAGGCTAAACTTGTTCTCATTCTAAAATTGTAGCCTATATAGTGGTTTATAGAGAATTGTGGTTCTTATATAATGAAGTTTACGGAATCACCCTTTATACTCTTTAATTTCTATATTATTCAATATTTATTAGGAGAGCTAAATTATAGAAAAAACTATGCCGAATCACTTCAGGTTATGCGTTTTGTAAATAAACCTTTATTGTTCAGAGCTGATCAGTGATTTAAGAAATAAAAATACTTCTTTACAATCCTTTAATATTTCGTCAAAATTGTCGTTTCCATATAGGCTAGGATTTAAAATATTGTGATGTACACAATACAAACAAACAGAAGAAAATACATTATTTAGTATCAACTGAAATCCTAATATCAATTGAAATTAAAATGTATTCGGTAATTTTAAAGATGCTTAGTACATTATAAAACATATTTATTTCTATAGAAACTGCCTTAAATATTAACTACAATA
>NW_025779255.1:0-17718 GCF_021130785.1 Homalodisca vitripennis
AATTTTATTTGTTTTTTTTTTACATCCAAATATCAAACTTGAAGGATTTTTTTCTTGATTATTCTGTCTAATATGTTTGAATAACATATGATAACGAACTTGGGGATTGAAGATATTTCATAATATATATTTATGTTATCGACCACGAATAGTTGTTCCGGAAATACCTTTTTGTTCAATACCATCGCAAATTAGAAAATTAAACATAATGTTTTGATCTTTTTGTAATGTCATCAAATCAACCCTTATATTACTCGTGATTTTATAATCATCATTGGGAACTCTAATAAAAAAAATCTGTAATTGTTATTTTTACATTCAACAGGCATAACAATTTCCAGTTGCAGTCTTCAGAATCACATCAATCGTCTTCTTGCTCTTATAAAATTAGATAAAATCCTCCTTTATAGATCGGAATAGTAACATTTTCAAAAAAATCATAATAATCCAAAATGAGATAAAAAAAAAAAATTTCCAGTCTGCTTCAAATACACCAAATTTAAAACTGATTCAAAGCATTTAGATGTTTGAGAAATACTCTACTTTTGAATACGAATTTAGTTCCTTTAATTGTGCTTAATTGGCCACAGTTTTCGACTTCTTCGTCAAATTTTTTTGTGGTTTTCTTACTTCAATCTTAGAAAATAAAAAACGGTATATATAAAATTATCGATTAATCTAACATTATCAGTTTCCCATGATATGCTTGACATTCTGTTTTGTTAAAAGTTTCAGAAATTTAATAAATGGCAGTTAACGGAGCAATAAGTTATCTCCAAAATCAATCATTATATTCTCAAGTCTTTATTCGGTTCTCATTCCAATATGTTGTTTACTAATTGGATAGAAATTTTTTAAAACTCCGACCTTTCAATCATCACTAGCAATACTTTCTGTAGTCCGCCATTTAATAAGAGAAAAAATTTAGATATTTACTAAAAACTAATCGTATAAGAAACATATCATTTTTTTCATCGATCTAATGGTATTACGTTTTATAAGAAAAGCATACAAATTTTTAGTAAACATAATTTTAAAAGAATTAGAGTCATTTTTAAGTGATATACTTCGTTAATATTTCAGGATTCTCATTCCATTAAAATTTTGCGATCTTCGGCCACATATTTCAATTAAAATCTGCCACAGGATTCTAACCGCTATCTATATATTATTATTCCAATCAACAATGTTATCTTTAATTTTCATCCAAAAACCTTTATTACTCAAGCGTTGATAGAGACAAAGAAACAGACATATGATCTTTTAATTGATAAATAAGGTATATTTTCTTGAATGAACTCTGATGATAAAGTGTTTTGATATTTAGCAATTGTTATACCAATTCAATTATGTTTACGTAATAATCTCAATCATATCTTCGGATACTAATCTCATATTTTTGAGATATATCATCCCATAGTTTCTTTTTTTCAAATCTCTTTCGTGTTGCATGATAAAAAGATCGATAGAGCACTGTAATGGTCCCGCCATCTCTATTTACTTAAGAAAAAATTTCAAAAATCAAGGTTTTTCATAATATTGGGCTCTTTTCTTGCCGATACACTTCAGCACATTTTCCCAGAAATTAGAAATTCTCTTTAACTCCCATTGATGTTTGCATAGTGAGATATTTATTATCATTTTGTTGCAGTTTTTTCTTTACACTCTGCACAAAATATATGAGCGCCATTTATATAAGGAAAATTGGTAAGTCATATAGCAACCTACTCCATTGAAATCTGTTGTCGATTGTTTTCAAAAGTTTTATCGACATCTTCTTTAAATTTATTTAAAGTTTCTCTTCTAGGTTGTATTTACTTTTTTTATCGAGATATAAAAGAGTATCGAATAATTCTATTTCTTTTTAAGTAATTCATTATTATGTGTTACTTTCTCATTGAAAAACGTGTACTAAAATCTTCAAAATGTTTATTTTCTCATTGAAACTTGTTTCAATAATCTTTCAGAATTTTTTGTAAATGCTACACTAATTATTTCATTAACATCATATTTTTATAAATATCACAAGTTTTCTTCTATGTTTATTTATCTTTATCCAAGAATAATTTCACCAACATCGTTTACTGATCTTCTACATTTCTGGCTTCTACTTGTCATAGACTTCTGTTGTAAAATTCTCTATTAACATGCTTGTTTATGATTCTCGTAATTTTTGTTTTAGTTCTTTAAACTTTTTAACTATGATCTTTCTAATTGAAATCATTACATACACATTCAAATTGGCATTAATTTCCCTTTTTTTACCTCTATACACTCGCTAATTCTTTTTCCTTTAAAATCTAAGGCATTTTTTCACATTCGGATCATGTAAATCAAACAATGATCGAGTTTTTTCCTTGATAATTTTAGGTAGCGTTTTAAAATTTGTTCTGTCTAACAACACAAAACATCCTTGTTTGTCAATACCAGGTCGAACACCGACAATATCTTTTCTTATTAGCCAATACTTAACATAATTCTTTTTTCTACTTTGATCGCTTCAGTAATTTCTATCAGCTTTTTCTCGATATGAGTACATTAAATTGGTTAAATAATTTTTTTACCAAACATCATCAACGTTTCTTTTTCCATATGTTTTTATTCTTATCAAAGCAAACTTCAATTGGAACGTCAATGAAATTTGCAAAGTTTGTTATCATATTCTGCTTGTAAAAAATCTATCAATCTCGGACAGGCAAACTTATCATGAATCTGGAAAGGGTTTTGTAAATACATTTTCTAACTTGTTATCAAAAACTCATTTCTCAAACTATCATAAATTGAAACTAATTATCTACATTTTGAATAATTTGTTGTTTCTAATACGTCAAAAATATTTTGTGAATCCATATTTAATTAAGCAATTAATTTGTTAACATCTTCTTTAAATCAATACCATTTACTCAGTTCATTCAAAAACAAAACATTTCACATAACCATGACCACCAAATTGGGGGATCTTTATAGTCTTGAATCTGAGAGTATTCATTGTAGTAGACGCTTGATTTTATTCAAATATTATAATCCAATTCTATAGGTGGTTTGTCCTCAATTCTTCCATTTCGAATCAAAAATAACATGCATTCTTTATAATTGTTTAGTAATATACAAATCCAATGCGTTCCACTTACCATAATCCGAGTCTAATATTCACAATTCCCATTCAAATTTCTTAACTTTTTCAGGTAATGTAGTATCTCTCATAGAAGATTCCCTCCTAAAAAATGTTTAATTTTTTTGCAGACTTTCTTCCAATTCCCCCGAATGTTGTAATGTTTTAAATTTTTTTTTCCAATGTTTTGATTTCCACGTTAATTACAAAGTTTTTTCATCCTCATCCAGATCTTGTAACATTCCTTATCCAAATCTTTATCTAACCAATTTAAAATGTTCTTCGAACAATACGGAATCACATCCTTTTTTAACGATTGGAGCAGCTTCTACGAACATAAGGAATAAACCATTTTTAACATCTGGAATAATTTTCTCAAAATCTACATAATAATCTTTTCAAAGAGGTCTCACCCATTTTTGAGTTTTCTTTCTAACTGATTATAAGAAAAATTCTATCTCAGATGGTTCCTTTATTGTTTTTCTTATGCTTTTTCGAGTTTATTGTATTTGTCTATTTGTTAAAAATATCTTAATCTGTTCGCCATTGTTTAGTTGATCTATTTTATAATTGAATAATAACGGGTCATTTTTTTCTTAAAGGCGGATTTTATTTTTTTCCTTATGATTTTTTGCTGGAAGATGTACATCTCACATCCAAATTTTATATAGTTTAAATATTTAATCCAAGTTCTCTTCGATTCCTCATTCCTAGTTTTCTCTTTCAAAAAAAAATTACACATTGCTTCAAAGCTGTTTGGAAGCGCAAACTCAAAAGATCTTTCACTACTACATCTAGCATCTTTTGATGTAAAAATCTATCCATTGCCCTTATCTTGCAAAACTTTATCTGCTAAATAGTCTGGTTGAATTTGTGTCTATATGTTTATGCACAAAAAATATCGTGTTCCATAGCAGCTTGATCTAATTTATTTATACCAGGATCTCCTCCTTTTTTAGTCTTTTTTTCGAGTTATCTGTGCCAGGCCCAAGATACTGATAATGTTGGTTACATTGTAAATTCAAAAGGTAAATTGTTGGATAAAACTCAATTCAAAAGGTCCACATACCCTCAATCATAGATGAACTTTGATTGCCGGCAAAATTCGTTTTAAATATTTAATTTCCATCAGGTTTTTTCAATCATTTCCATTAAGTTTGTTAGAAAATAAAATCTTTAATCGCTTTCTTTTCATTCATAAAAATTGTTGTTTCCAGCTCTTTTCGTTGAGCAATAAATATAATGATTTTAAATTACCATCGTGGGTTTTGGTCAAATTCGTCGAGATATATCTGTATTCAATATTATTATCACCTGTATTTTCTCAAACCTGATCCTTCGATTCTTTTTTCCACAAATTGGTTTTAATTCAAACTTGTGATATTTTTTCAACCTATTTACTTGACTTTTGGGTTTTCTTAGTTGATGGATCATTATTTTTGTAAACAATTGAATCAGATTTTCCATAAAATTTCTCAGTATAACTTTTTCAAGTCTTCTTCAGAATATAAAACCGTCTTTTGGAACATCAGTGCCGGTTATTAATCTCCATCCAGAAAACTAGGAGTTCCTTCATATGTTTTTTCATTAATAATGATTTCATGTGATGCTCAAAATTCACGGCGAAAATTTCCAATCATAATATCTTTTCTTTTTCGTCTATCCCAATTACAAACCAAATTTATCAATCCTGTGCTCTAGGAAGAAATTTTAGATACACAATTTCACCAATTATTAATTTATCCGTTGTTCACGAGGACTTATTGGTTCAACTATAGGTAGAGTATTCCAAGTGATTCGAGGTCTAAATGGTGTTGAAAGATGTGGTAATTTTATGGCAATTCATAAAAACTCAGATCGTCTGGAATCGAAATATCAGCAAATTGTCGTATACAACTGGAGACCAAAATTCATTAAGTTTTGATTAATCGCTTTAGAAAAAACATTTTCATAATTTTGCCCTCAACATTTTTTATTGCAGGAAGTCTACAGGTTGATTAATTTTTTGTATAAGTTCTTGTTCTTCTTCATCCATTCTCGAATCTGTTCTTTTAAAATTCTATTGATTAATTTCTTTTCGATTTTGATCCAAGTTTTTTTCGTTCTTCAGAATGTTTACGTTCGCCATTTATTTATAGGGAAAATTTTGAATGTGTCGGAACGTAAAAAACGTGAAGTGGATACGTAGAACCGATGAACGCTGGAACGTGAAACACGAAACGTGAACACGGAACGTAAAACGTGAACGTGGAACGTCTTTTAAAAGAAAATCGTTGAACGGTGGGAACAGTTATATCGTAGACAACAGTACGAACGTAAAACATGGAACGTGAAAAACGTAAAACCATGAAACGTGGGAAACGGAAAACAACGAACGTGAAAACACGTAAACGTTGAAAACGTAATACACGAACGTCTATAACGTAACATGAACGTGAAACATGGAAAAACATGAAAACGTGAGAACGTGGAAACGTGTACGTGGGAACGTGAAACAGGATTATACCGTTTTTCTGTTATTGTTACATAATTGTAAATTAAAATTAATGATAATATTAAATAATAGTTAGTAAACAAATATTTTTTCAAAAAGTTTTTTTTAGGATTTGTCTGACTAACTGAGGCAGCATTCTATATTAGAAAATTTATGCAGATAATGTTACCTAGTTTTAGGCTTCAAAGTTAGAGATTAATAGTTATAATTCCGTAGTTGTTCTTCCTTCCAAATTTATATCACATAATTCAATTTAAAAGTGGTTATTTTAAAACTCATATCAGATCCCACATAATGGTTATGTAGAATCTTTCCTCGAATAAGTGATCGTCTTGCTTAAAAACACCAACAACATATATCAAATTATGCTCTTATAATTAACTGGTTTAACAACCTTTGATAAGCATTGGGAAAGATAGATACAAGATATGTTTTTGTGAGACGAGACATTACGAAATATTCCTTAATATTCCGTCATGATTTTCCAATAAATACAATCGCATCAAAAACCGATTAAACGAATTGGGTTAGTTTTCATTCGCTTACATGGTACTATGTCCTCAGAAGCACTTATAAAAATGTGAGATTGTCTTTTGTGTTAATGTTTTTCTCAATATTTTCAAATCTTTCGCTTGTTAATTTTTTATGTAGGCGTTCATTGTTCTAAAGGATTTACTAAAAACAGATACAAAATTGGATTAAGGAATCAAAAACCTATTGTAGATAAAAATTCAATAATTAAAGTTGTTTTTCACACATACCAATTGATAACCAACAATTAACAATCTGATTGGTGGATATTTCCTCTTTCTTAATTTATTCCTACGTTTGACGTTTTATTCTGATCTTTTTTTGCTTTTAAACATTTCTCCATTTAAATAGAAGATTGTCAAATCTTGTAAGCACAAACGCTTTCTTGCGGGAAAATGAAGGCTGTTCAAGTTGGACTTCAGAAAAGCTCTAAGAATTAGTTTTAAACTTGGAACATCCTATACTGTTAGAGGAAGAATCATATTATTTTATTTGGTTTAAAGCGGTTTTTATGTCTTGACAATTTTGTAATAAAATATTAGTTGAAAGTTACTCCTTATTGGCAAGATAGGACTTTAGTGAGAATGAACATAACAAAATAACCTATGGTTTTAACAAAAGGATATTATACTTGATCGATCAAATTTAGAAAAATTCCTCTTAAAAATCTATTCTGAATAACATTTCAAACAATCAGATAATAAATCTTTAAACTTTGACTGAAAACAATGTTTGGAAATGCAAAAAAAAATAAGAATATATTATTCTCTCTAATAAAAATTCAAATAAAAATCACCAGTAAGGTATAATGTTTTCAGTCAATTATTGTTAGATTTATTAGGTTGGTTTGTTCAAGAAAACTATTGAGCCAATTCAAAGGTATATTTAGGAAAATTAAAACGCCAAAATTTAGCTCGTTCGATGTTAATTGAAGTGCACTGCAATCTCGTTGAACCTTAGTTTTGAAAATCCATACCGAAGAACATGTTACAACAAAGAATCTGAAATTTTGTACACTTTTTTTCCCAAAATGTTTGCTTATGGGATCAAAAATCAGTGAAAACCGAAATGAAAATCGATTATATTCCAATTAGGAAAAAATTTTAAAAGATATTCCAAAAAAATCGTTCTAACTATACCAAGACTCTGAGGGAAAATTTATTAACTAATGAGAGTAAAACAACAATTTATTTAAGATTGTCGAACAAGAATGGATGAAGCAACGGACATGGGATCAAGGGCGGGAACGGAATCGTTTTCCTTACCTTCAAATATTCAAGGAAAACAAACTGTCTTGAATGGTATAAAATTACAAGAAGTCTTATGCCACTAGACCCTTTCAAAAAACTTCATTCCTGACCACTGTTTCTTATCAAATGAATCGTGGGCTTTATTTCCTCGAAATAAAAATTACTAGTTAAATTTCATTTCTAATCTAAAATGAGGTCAGTTGTGGAATCTACTCAAATTCAAATAATAAAAGAAAAATTTTAACTTTTGTATGGACGAAATAATAATGAATTTTGGTTTAAGGCGAAAAGATAATGCAGATGGTGTTAGATATATAAAGATACTAAGAAAGCAATTAAAGAACATAGTCCAAAGAAAACATTATAAAAAAGCTTTCGACAAATTCATACACTTCATGAAGGTAGGGGTGGATTCGCCCCCGCCTTCAAACTTTCAAAAAGAAAAAACTATGTTTCATTAATGAATCGGGACTTGGATTCTCGATATAAAAATTATACCTAAGTTAAAATTTCTTTTCTATCTAAATGGAGTCAGTTTGTAGACTCTACTCAATACATCAACTTACATTCAAGATAATAAAGACAATTGTAACGACTTGTTGACGAAAAAACAATGTATAATCTAGGTTTAAGAAGCTAAAGATGTTTGTGAAATATTTGGTTATGAAAAAACAAAACACGCAATTGAAATTTATTTGTTGATGATGATGACAAAATTCATATATTTTTACTTAAAAAAACAGTGGATATGTCCGCAATGGACCACCTTAACAATCTTCATCCTGACTACTCTGTTTTTATCAATGAATTCTGGACTTTATTCTTTAATTTTGAGGATCAACATAAAAAAGAGGCATAAAAATCTTCAATAATTGGGTTATACAAAAGAAGTTTTTACCGCGAGTTATTAGAAAATATGGCGAGTACAAACTTGAAAAACGAAAATAAGGCAGTTAAAAGATTGAAATAAAACAGTTACAAATTTCAGGATTCAATTAAAATCCTTCGAAATAGAGAATCAAGAATTGCGAATGGAATTAATGAATGGAGATATGGTATGTAAGAGAATGTGATAAGAAAAAAACTCACCATGTTTTTGTGTGTAATTTAAGAAGAATCACTGTGTGGGAATGGCCTTATTACGTTTAACGTCAGAGCTCAGAAACGAGGAAATACCAAACCGGATTAAAACATCTAAACATAAAATTATCCTGAATTGAGAGTCATTTTGTGCATTGATGGGACGAACCAAAATTCTATCTAATCTGTATAACCATAAATGAAAGAAATCTTTGAATATTTTATACAACGGAAAATTCATTGTTACTACAAAATATGGTAGAATCTCGACATGAATTTATAGAATTATCTAAATTACTCGATGAAAATGTTTCTAAATTTTTACTAAAAACTCTCGATTTAATTTTATTTTGTTTTGTAAATGTTTAGCCTTAACTATGGTAACCCATAGCGTCTCTGTGTATATTCTTTTTTTTCATTATTCACTAGGCTATTTCGTTTTTATAACTTTCGCTGAAAATTTTTTTAGACCAATCTTTGCAAAATGCATCTTATTCTATCTATTTACTATACTGCCAGTTATTAAAATTTCAGATATATATTTTTAATTGTCTTTACAAAAGTTAACAATTTTTCTGTATTCTAGAATGTTAATTTGTCCATGTTTTTAACGTATAATTCCTATACAATAACAAGTCTTTTCTCATTCTTTTCTTGACACTTTGTACATTCTTTTTTGAGACTCCATTTAATATAGAAAAAAATTATTGAACACGATGATAAAATGTTTAAACCTCTTGGAACTTTATGATATTTGGTTTGTAAATGTTTTTGATAATTATTTAACCATTTTATAGTTCTTCCACATTCCAATTGAGATTTATATTACCTAATATTAATCTATGAAAGATTCTTCTTTACACAATCTTTTACAATATGAGTCTTTCTTATCTCTACTATAGTGATCACTATTAAACTCTGAAATTTTGTTTAGTTTCTTCTACATTTAAGACTATTCTTTATCTCTCCAAAGTTAATCTTTTAATTTTATCATCAATTTCTTTTCTTTTTGATATTTGCCCTTTTAACAATTCTTGTCAATTGCTATAATGCATTCCATCTTTCATATTTTTATCTTTATAAAATTCATTTAATTCTTTAAATTCTTATGCACTTTGTCACCATTTCTTTTGATCGCGCCATTTATATATAAGAAAATTCTATATTACAGTTATTTGACTTCTTCAATTTCATATTCATAAAACACTTTCCGGTATTATTTCTTCATTTGGTTAATTTGTAAAAATTTTTTTAAATGCTTTTATTACTATAAGATTACAGGAATCTGTTGTTTGTATTAATTTGATAAATCACCAAAGGATTTCTCTTGACCAAAAAAATTGACCCTTCTTATATATTTTTTTGTTCGAAACTGTTGTTTTTTTACTAACAATTCTTACATGATCATTGACTTTAAATTTAGTTTTCGTTGTGAATTTCAGGTGGAACATACTTGAAAACCCGGTCCTCTAATAACTCCTTTTCTGCTTCCCGTTATCTACGTCTTTGGGCTTCATTTTGATTGTGCTGTGATACTGTATCGTTATAATTGTTTACGGATTTTTTGAAGAGATATTTTCGATCCATTTAAAGTTTTTTTATTAATCTCAAAAATTACTTTCATTCTCTCAATTTTGAGTTCTGTTTATATCATCTCCTACAATACTTGATTTCTCTTCGTATTCTTCAGTATGATAAATCTTAATGTTGTATTTTCCTCAAAAACTTCGTTAAATTTCTTTATTTTTAAAACTCTAAACCCTTATCTGTATGAAGTAGATTTGGAGGTTTGTGATTGATCATTATCGCGTCTTTTACTATATCTTTCGAAGGCTTTTGAAAACTTCCTTGCCGTTTTTTCTTTTGATAGCTCTTGACCAAAGCATATTTTGAGAAAGTTATCAATAACATTTAACAATATACTTGAATCCTATACATCAATTTGATCCGAATAGTTTAGACATTATAACTAAATCTGCTGCCCATAAAATCGTTCAATTTCCTAATGTTTATAATTTTTACTCTTTTTTAAACTTCTTTCGTACCGGTGCATGAATTTTCTCTCAGCTTCAATCTCGATATTCTTCCTTATTACTTTTTTAAGATTTTTTTTTTTTTTCCCCCCCCTTTCTTAAAAACTTGTTTTTCATAAGGATTCTTTATAAATTTACCTCTTATTTTGTCTTACATTTTGAACATTTTTTGCAGCAATTCTTATACAATCCATTTTGAGTTTGAAACGATTTTTTGAATCTATACTTTTTCGTTTTCTTTTTACACTTGTGACAGTGAATTAAATCATGCTTGCCATTTTTAACATGTCAAAGTTTGTTCCAAGTTTATTTAATTTCGTCTAATATATCTAGATTTTCGCTTCATAGCCATACGGTACCCTGGTATCGATTCTTATTTTTCCTAGGACAATTCTCTTATCATCTTTAGCGGTTTCGAGGCTGCCAGCTGTGTTTTATGGGTATACAGTGTACCAACTCATGTTTTATAACTTTTGATGACTGTCATCCTCCCTAAATTCTTCTTTATCTTCGAGAACAAACGATCTCTTCAAGTTTTTCCGATAATTTTCATTGTTTTTATTTACAACGCTTCTCTTAATTCCTTTACACCTAAAACTGAGGTTTTTATCTAGATATTTGTACCGAGTACATCTTAGGACCTTAAAAACCACAAAATTCATCTTCTAAAACTTCGCCCTATTTAACTCATCTTTGAATTTCCCTTATTTACCTTCTTATTTTTAGAGTAGTTGAAACATCTCATGATGCTTTTTGGATTAATTTCACTTGTAATCAAAGTCATCTATATTTTCCTTTAATAATTTTAAAAAGGATCGTCGTTTCAATTCTAGAAAATAACTGTCCTGTATCCATGTAACACAGATTTCAAACTCTGGATTCCAAACTTCTTTAAAATTTGTTGTTAATAAAACACGTGACATTAGCAATTTTGAGAGGTCGAGAAACTGAAAAGTCCTATTGTAAAATCGGTTTTGTTAAATTTAACCTTTTGTTTGTACATGTTGACTCGCTATACAGTTAGTCGTTCAAAGATGTTTTTAAAGCATTTGAAATTTGTTTTCTTAGCTTGTTTTCATTTGAAAAATTCTTCATTTTCCAAGCTTAATATCACATCTGTTTCTCACATTTTCCCATAGATTTTTTTTCCAAAAACTGAGTTGTTTCCATCAGCTTATAAAAAGTCCCTTTTCAAAGTCGTCCTTGTAGCTTTGGTTCTACATTTTGTGTTAAAAATCAATGTATTCTTTCATTAAAAGAGGTGCTTCTGATCAAATAAAATAGCGAACTGCGAATAACTCTATTCACATGTTTCAAACATCATTCACCTTGTTTCCAAATAGAAACTTCTCAATATTTCTCGAATGAACAACGTATTCAGTTTTTATATCCAGTTAGAGTTGTGCAAAGTTTGTTTTTATAAATTGTTCTGGAGCAAGAGGTAAATCCTTGTGATGTTCGTGTAAAGATTTGTTGGATATCCAAGATCGACTTCGAGAATATAGCCATAATCTTCGTCGCCAGTGGAGTTTCTAAAAAATTGTTGTCCTTGGCCACTCTTCTTTTTGTAATACGTTTAGGATCCATCCACTTGATATCACTAAACGGCAGTTTTTTGCATAAGACCATAACACCCATAAAGGTTGTTTGCATCGAGATAGAGTAAATAGTTTTCCTGGGCTTTGTCCTTATCAAAATCTTTTAAATATTTGTTATTTGCTTTTCAACATATCGTTTTAATACACTGAGGAAATGTCCTCCTCCGCGAATTACCTTCTTTTCGAATCATCAGAATACATATTATAAATCACTAATTAATTGTTAATTCTAATCTTCGTTAATTTTAAACATAGCATCCCATGCAAGACTGGGAGCTGTTAGATAGTGTGCTGGATCAAGCTTATAGCAATTTCAAACAAATATTCCTAAAATTTTCAAAGATATCAGCGAGCAATAGAAACATCCTTGAATGTTTATAGAGATCAGAGTAATTTTCCTAGATTTTTTCTCCGTTTATTAATTTGGATAGTAATCCAAACATTTAGAGACGATGTAGTGTTGAAAATCTTTCTCCAGATATGGCATGGACTCTCATGCTGTCAAAAGTGGAATAGAAATACTTGAATTCCTCAAATTCTTCTGTGTAATCAAGTTTTTTCAATACTGTCGATAAATTCATAGGGAAAAATATTCCTTTTCCAGATAGAATTTTTAAAAAAATCTCGTCGTCGTCATTTGGCTGTCTTTCTATTATTTCATTCAGTCCATCTTGTATAAAATGATTTGTATGTTTTGATAGTCTTCTCTCCTTTTTAGATGTTTTAGCTAACTTTTTTCTATAGACGAGCGCCCATGAATCTGGAACGTGTCTACAAACGAAAACTTGATGGATATTTCTCTTTCGGCTTAATCACCTTCGAATTTCATAGCCATATCCAAGAATATATACAGAATAATTTATATATTTATTCATCGGTGTTTTTGCAATCAAATCAACTATTTCCATATTGTTTGTAAGCCAAATCTTGTTATGTACAAATGAGTATCGTAATTTGGAACCAATATTGTGGCAGAAAAACGGGAATATATATCTGAAGGAAATTTCAAATTTAGATTGCAACATGCATGTAGCTGCGCCTCGAAACTTGCCGGTTAAATTACAATGATCTCCTCACTTTAATTATAAACTCTTTAATCTTTTCCAAACTATCAGGAGTAAAACCAATACTGAATTGACCCAACATCATAAGCAGAATCCATTCACAGAATATGACAAACGTTTGAATTTTTGATACGAAATTTCTTCTTTCTATCCTGTCAATTTCATAGGTTTCATGTTCGTTAGGAATTATATTTTTTTCGCTATGTATTTCGATAATTCTATTGAGTTATCTTCAAACAATTTTGTCGGGACGTATTTGTCAAATCTTCTTCATTTTTGGCACGATAACAGATATCGGTTTGTAACAATGCGATTGGGTCATAACTATTTAATTCGACACTAGAATATAGAGTAAAACCATAAGGAATGTTGCCTACTGAATCTATGGTTATGTAGTCGATCTTTGTGGATAGTTCTTGGCATGTCGGGAATTTTTTTCTAATATGCTCTCAAAGTCCATATAAATTAACGTACGGAATGGTTAAATTTTCCCTTTTTGCGATAATTAGTAAATTTTAGTATTTGTTTGACCTGGAAATGGCATAAATTGGCTTACAAACTTCATGATATTTTTTACATAATTTTCTAAGTGATTCTGTTAAATCTCCAGATTTGTTATAAAAATGGCCTTAAAACATCTTCTACAACAAAAATTTTTCTTTCTTTATGTTTAGACAACTGCGGAAGAAACAAGCTTATTTAATATCGGTTATCAAAAACCATAATGAGATTTGTATCATCTTGTTTAACATACAATAAATTCAATGTTTGTTTCAGCGTCCATATTTTTTCAGAAATTTGTAACGGGATACACATGTTTAATGATTTTCAATCAAAACTGTAGACATTGATAGACATTGTTGGATAACTTATACTTGGGAATTGTACGCTTTGCGTTTTCTCAAATATTTGTATATCTTTTCAGAGACATTGGATACTCAAAAACCTGGAAAATATTTCCGTCATTCACAAATTTTTCGTATTGCTTTACACGTTGCCACAGTCTCTTATCTGGTTTTTCAAATAGCAACATCTTTATTGAGTAAATAAAGCAAAAATCATCTCCTCTATTTTTCTATATTTATACAAGCTTTTTTATCTTTGATATTCTTTTTGGTAAATCGATTGTATTGATCCTGCATTCATCATTTCGTGTTTGTTAAGGCTCAAAACTAGTTGTTTACAACTTTTAAATGTCCCAGTCCAGGAACCTTTATTTGGATTATTCGTTTGTTCTCGATGTGTGCAATTTATTTATTAAATTCGTCTTAGTAATAAAGTCGTTTACGTCAAAGAATTTCGTGCCCTCTCGCTTTGATAGTTAAAAAATACAGTTAGACATGTTTTGCGGTTTCCACCATTCACTAAAGTTCGTTTCGTATTCACATTCCAAAGAGAGATAGCCCCTGTGCAATATTTTTTAACATTTTTCTTGAAAATTTCTCGATTAAAAAACTTTTAAAATTTTCTGACCGCATTAATTGAAAGATATTTCGTAAATTAGACATGGAATTGTCGTTCCAAGTTTTGGTTTTAAAATGTTATTGCTTGAAAAGACACGTGTATTGAGGATTTTAAAAACTTCTACATCAATGATATTTTCGGATATTACTTTAAGAGTTTTATCACATTTCTTCGAGATCCATTTCAGACATTGGTTTTAATCGTTAGTACTCGATTAGCCAAACTTTTTCAGCTTATTGAAATGAAGGTTTTTCAATTCATTAAATAGGGTATAGTCGAGATTTATTCTTTTGCAACACTTGTTGAAATTTCTCTTTAATTCACGTAATTTCCCTCAATATTAAAACATAGTTTTCGTGATCGGCAATTTTATTTTTCCTCTTAGCCCACTGTCTTAAAATAATTCTAGTTCATTATTGTAAAATTTGCTTGTTTTTTTTCATGACTTTTAGAATTATAATGGACGAATCCATAGAGTTTTTTTCTTAAAATTTCTATTTATGCAGAAACGGGTGACTATGAAATATTTTAATCTGCAGCTTCAACATTTTAGATAGAAAAAATTATTATTTAACTAAATGGTGCTTTGTAGAACCAACTGACTTTGCGGCCCCCCCTTTTTCCCTTTTTTCCAACGGCGTTGATATCACTGACAGGATTGATGACGCATGGCGGAAGCAGATGTATCGTGATGGTCCGGTCTGTAAAGTAGCACACCACGATTGGTCGTAGACCTGTCATTGATACACACATATTAGAACAACACGAGACACGCAATCTTTCGGAACTAAAATGGTCGGTTAATAGCAGATTTGCTAATTAAGAATACAAAGAATATAAAAAATTAAAAAATTTGTGGTTTCCGCGTTTAGCTATTAATAACTATTGTTCGTATTTTTTCAAAATGTTAGATAAATTTTACAGCCCTATTTTAAATATGCGTACATTTTTGTAATTACCTTGTAATTTTGCAAATTATATTTTAAATTGAATTTTCTTAAATTTTTACTTCTCGATGGGCCTTTGTTTGTATTGTGTTGCTGAGTATATATGTCCGCGAATTCCGGTTTGGTCCGGTTAGGAAGTTTAACTTCTGAACTGATTTCAAATGCGAGTGGCCATAGCGGAGAAACACCAAGTTCAGAAGTATTTCAGATCGTATTCCGGAAACCATTTTCTCTATCCGTATCCTCGCCTCTTTCTCATCTCCTCATCTAGCCTGAATATAGAATCCATAGCCTATAAACGGCAGAAGGTGATCGTGTCATAGGCCATAAAAAGAAGAGGGAGAGAAGAAAGAGACAGAGGGAGGAGAAAAGGTCCGAACCCGAGAAATTGGTTTTGCACTTTTTGACTTTGAATTGTTTTTTATCTATTTAAATGGAGTTCTTGAAAGATGTTAAATGATATTGGAGAATGTAAGTTTAAAGAAGTATAAGAGAGTTAAATGAATTGGAAGAAAGGAAGAAACATAGAAATTCTTGAATTTGGAGGAAAATGAAAGATAAAATTCGGGTTTTACAATAATTGCCGGAGTTGGAAAGATTAGATAAAGTAACTACTTGCCGAACAGATTTTTTGACTGTTTTTGGAATGAGAAAAAGATTAAAGAATTAAACAAAAAATGAAAAATTACACTTGATTTGTTACTCGGAAAGAAGACTATAAAAAAGATAAAGAAATTATAACAATTAACTTTGTAGAATAAAGTCCTTAACACTCTAAAACTTGCAGTCCCTCCCCCACGTCATAGTACTCGTATTTGATAACCATAGTTGGGTGTTTTCTTCATAGGAATCATCATGGAATATTATCTACAGTAATACCTTTTGTTTCATCACACAAAATGTGGCTGATATTCTATAAGAAAAATTCTATAATGCATCTTTAATGAATTGTTAGTTGATAAATCTTGATACTCACAAAAATTCCTAAGAAATTCATAAAAAGGGGGGGGGGGGGGAAAAAAAAAAAAGGGGGGGGGGGGGGGGGGGGGTAAAAAAAATAGGGGGGGGGGGGGGGGGGGGGGGGGGGGGGGGGGGGGGGGGGGGGGGGGGGGGGGTGGAAAAGGGGGGAAAAAAAAAAAAAAAAAGGTTAAACAATTAAGCGTCCTTGATGTAAGAAGTTTCCTTTGAAAGTGCAACGATATAATATGGGAAAAATGTGCATAAAAAAACCGATGAAAACTCTCTGTTTGTTTATTTATTATACTTTCTTTTCAATATCTTTCGTAAATTAATATTAAATCTATGTTAATCCCTTACTTTTTGTTAGTTTTTTTGGCCGATAGTAAAACACTCCCATTAGACGTTTTTTCCTGCAAAAGACTTTACAAGTTCTTTTAGAATTCTGTAGTCAATTTTTAAGGAAAGTAATCAACTGTTCTTTTAAAATGGTTTTGGGTAATTCCGTTGAACTCGTTAAAATATTGTCCTTTCATTTGTAAGTTTTTGAAATGCTAGAAACTGAAGGAGAGCTTGGTGAGGTTCATGTTGGTTTATTTAGTAGACAAAGATTTTGTTTTTTATTAATAAAGTTTCACCAGTATGTTATTTAAGTAAAAATTGTTTTTAAAATTGATTACAATTTTATTTAATGATTTAAATGCACTTTATTCGTAGCAAGATTTTGACAACATTTTTATAACAAAGCAACAACAGCCTTTAAGAAAGTAGAAGCTCAGCTGTAGCTTTTGGGTTAATTTATTTTTTTTTTTTCCCCCCCCCCCCCATTCCCAACAGTAGTAGAATAGTAATGTAACCCGAATCCGCTTATTGGAGACGAACGACTGTAGATATCGGTTAATTTTTCCATTGAAGATTTGCATATGTGTTATGAGTTTCTCAGCTATCCTTTTATGGTACATTGAACAGTAATTTTACAATTGCTTTTTTCGGTCGGCTCCGAAAGTGCGCCAGGAACCGCCATATTAACTATACTACTTATACATGTATATATATATACATAAATATATAATATATATATATATAATAATACTATAAATATATATATTTTTAATATATATATATATGTATATATTTATTATATATATATATATATATATATATACATATATATATATATATATATAC